>NC_041393.1:141600415-141621128 GCF_002162155.2 Triticum dicoccoides | reverse complement strand
TGTGTGAGCTAAGTGTGTGAACACGTTTTGGTAAAGGTAGCGGTGAGAGGCCATGTAGGAGTACATGGTGGGTTGTCTCATTGCAGCCGTCCTCAGGAACTGAGTTCTGTGTTTGTGATCCATGATTCAGCTGCTACCACGCATTGGGCCCGAAACCAATGGACCCTCTCGGCTTCTTGATCACCCTTGTCCTCTGTCCAGGAGTTGCAAGTAGTTTCTGGTGTTTGTAGTATGCTGGAGGCCGTGGGCAGCGCTGACCGTAGGGGTGGGCTGTGATGCGGTAGGCACGTGGCACGGTGTACCGGGCGCCTGTTTGGTGTCTCGGGAACCCTGTTCACATCGTTTGGGGCTGTGAGCGAAACTCCGGCCGGATCTCCTCATGGATGGAACCCGAATAGGCGATAAACCTGGACTAGAGACTTGAGTGTTTAGGCAGGCCGTGGCCGACACCCACGTTGGGCTTCCGCTTGAAGGTTGCCGAGTACATGTCGTGTAAACGGCGGTAAGTGGTGAGAGCGTGT
Source organism: Triticum dicoccoides (assembly GCF_002162155.2). Classification (NCBI taxonomy): domain Eukaryota; kingdom Viridiplantae; phylum Streptophyta; class Magnoliopsida; order Poales; family Poaceae; genus Triticum; species Triticum dicoccoides. The sequence continues at coordinate 141,620,607 of NC_041393.1, read as the reverse complement.
GTGAAGAAGTACACCCCTGCAGGGTTAATATGATCTATTCGAATAGCCGTGTCCGCGGAAAAGGACTTCTGGGTTTCTTATATCAGTTCATAGACAAGTGGAAGTGGATACTTTAAAATGCGCAAGATAAGCGTGAGTGCTATGGATGGCGTTCTCGTAGGGAGACGGGAGCGGATCCATAGTGGTGTATTGATATGGTGAATATGTGGACTCGTGTGCGCGACCTCAAAAGAGTCGCTTGCAGTCGTAGTTTAGGATAGCCACCGAGTCAAAGCTGGCTTGCTGCAGTTAAACCCCACCACCCCTTTGTTGATAATGATGCATATGTAGTTAGTTCTGATGTAAGTCTTGCTGGGTACATTTGTACTCACGTTTGCCTATTTTATGTTTTTGCAGAGAGACTTCAGTCTCACTAGTAATTCCGCGTGGTCTTCGACGTTTAGCTTGTTACCTCAGCTACGATCTTGTGCCTCGGCAGGATTTGGTAGATAGTCAGGCTTCTCAGCCTTTTTCATTTATAGATGTCTGTACTCAGACATGATAGCTTCCGCTTGTGCTTTGTTTTGTATGCTCTGAATGTTGGGTCGTGAGACCCCTGTTTGTAATATCTCGCTCCTCGGAGCCTATTGAATAAATACTTGAGTCGTAGAGTCATGTTGTGATGCCATGTTGTATTTGCACATATCGAGCATATTGTGTGTATGTTATTGAAATGCTTGGTATGTGTGGGATCTGACAATCTAGTTGTTTATCTTTAGTAGCCTCTCTTACCGGGAAATGTCTCCTAGTGTTTTCACCGAGCCATGGTAGCTTGCTACTGCTCCGGAACACTTAGGCTGGCCGGCATGTGTCCTTCTTCGTTCCTGTGTCTGTCCCTTCGGGGAAATGTCACATGATGAATACTGGAGTCCTGTTAGCCCGCTACCGCCCGGTTCACCGGAGTCCTGCTAGCCCAGTGCTACAGCCTAGATTCACTCACTGATGACCGACACGTTCGATGCTGGGTCATGGATGCCTGTCCCTGTAAGTCTGTGCCACTTTGGGTTTACGACTAGCCATGTCAGCCCGGGCTCCTTATCATATGGATGCTAGCGACACTGTCATTATACGTGTGCCAAAAGACGCAAACGGTCCCGGGCAAAGGTAAGGGGACACCCGTTGGAATACCGTGCGTGAGGCCGCAAAGTGATATGGGGTGTTACATGCTAGATCGATGTGGCATTGAGTCGGGGTCCTGACAGTGTTGGTATCAGAGCTTGACTGCCTGTAGGATTACCAAGCCAAACTGGTCGATGTTGAGTCTAGAAATTCTTTAGTTATATGTAGGGGAATTGATTGTGGGATGGAACGTAAGGCTCTTTTTACTCCTTATACCTCATGGCCTTCTGATCTGAGTCATCATCTTCTCTTCTACGGGGATTAAGAACTAGGCTATCTCTTCTTTCTATTAGGATCACGTGTTACTAATCAGTGGACTTATAAGATTGTTGTATTTAAGTCTCAGTTCAGTTCCTACTACTTCCGTATGTTAATTGTTGATCTCGAAACCTTGATATTGTGCTTCTGAGTGGTTATGCCACCATTTTTGTGAATGTCTCAAATCTTTTCTGAGCATTTACAGCCGTTATGCTGTCCGAGTCATCCCAGGTTTCTAAGTAGTCTGATGCATTTGCAAATCCTTTCTTCCCGTTTCAATGTTCCCATGGGCCAGATTAACCACACTAATCAGTGAGTTGAGGTACTCCGTTACCTTGACATATATGTTGGAGATATTATTATGACCCTAGGTGTCTTAGAGGATCATCTAGTAATTTAGCCATGATTTGTGTTCCCAGTGTGATGATTCTGGCCATCATTCTCGAAAGCATCCTGTGATGCTACTTAGTAATAGGTATTCTGTTCCTGGGTTCTTGAACCCGAGATTCACTCTACCTAGTTCATGTTGATAGTAATTGCTAGTGCCTTTAGGATATTAGTAACCTTTGCGATAGTCCTTGAAGTCCGTGGTATCTTCTTCTTCCAAATACCATGAACTACTTATGGCAGAAATTCCTCGTTGAACTGAAATATCACAACAGGATTATTCTTGATGAGTTCTCCATTATATATTGTGGCTCTGCCAGTTCTACCTTTCTGCATGGGTTATCCGGAAGAAATATGTTGAACTTCGTTCGACATGCTAATCCATGCATCCACAACTCAGAAAATCATATGTTCTTTTGAGTTGTCCCATCTTAGTTGTTTCCGACCCTCGCCTATCAATTGATAGTCAAGAGTATGCGTGCATTCGTTCGTCGATGCCTATTACCCTTGTGGTCCGCCAAGCCATTCTATTTCAGAATGAATAGGAGAAACAAACTCCAGAATCTCATCCATATCTAGGATTGGGTCAAAGCAATTGTATTCCGCAGATCAAAATGCCAATCCAGCTTCTGGTCTGTTCTACCTTGAAGTATTACCATCTTTATATCAGGAATATCATGGGAATTGCACACCATCTTATGAATTCTTGACGCAGTAATACTTCTGATCATCATTAATAATTTCTCGGTTTCCGTGTTATTGTAACCGGAATGCCGACAAATGAATCATGGCGTGTGAAATCAATACTGCTAGCAACTCCATTGCTTGGTAGTTAAATGGACGATAACCTCATTCTTAGTGTGTCGATTATTGAATCGTCACCCTAAGGTTGATTGTGCTACCTAGTCCTTATTTCTGGTGCACTCTCCGATCAGTGAGTTAGGATAGTGCCAATCCTTGCTTAATTGATCATATCGTCTTGCCCTGAAAAGTAAGATTGTTCTCGAGCTTAGTAACATACCGGTGGTTCATGATATTCCAAATTTCTTCTCGGAAGTATCACCAGGTTGTCGCCTGACCGCTATGTTGATCTCGTGATCAAGTTGGGTTCTTGTGAACTACCTTCTCTCCAAAAATCGGTGTTAGATATCCCTGAGCTAGTTGGTTAAGCTAGACAACAACTTGGAGAGTTGGAAGATAAAAGCTTGCCTGACTTAGTTTGTTCCAAAGGGATATTCTTGTGTAGGGTGTGCTGAAGAAAGATGATATCTTCATCGATTGGTCCTTGTGATCAGTTGCTGGACCTATTGTCTTATCAATCCTTTGATTTGAGTGTGGGCTATCGTCAAATCAAATCAGTACCAACGATGCTCGTAATGTTGTCTTATTCGTGGTTTATCCCTCGAGCATGCACCATTACATCTTTGGTCTGACCAATGCTATCACCGTGTTCACTTAACTATGGAATTCCTTTTAAAAGGAAACCTAGATGAATTGTTGTTGAGCCCATTGGCAACATCCTTATCTCCTCCATGATGTTGTTGAACATTAAGCTAGTGTTGGAAACTTTTGAAAGCATTTTCTTCATGCTAGCTCATGAAGTATTTGTTTGATGAAAGGAGTGACTTCCTCTTATACACGTGCATTTGGTGAAAGTTTCCGCCGTGAATTTGAGAAAGATTGTTTTGTTTCCTTTGGAATCATCCCAAATCAGTCATGCACACGTGCGAAGTATTCTGTAGTCTGGAGACTTGCAACCTTCATTCTATATGTGTCCCTAGCACACTAAGCCACTGATTGACTTGTTCAAGGAAAAGAAGTCTATGCTTGGGATCTAATCCATGGACTTGCGTAAAGACTTCGATATCCTCGATGATGGTTCTCCACCTGAACTCGGTAGTGTTTAATTATAAGACTGCTACGTGGCCATGCTTGTCTGGGACAACGTGTTCGCATGTTTGTAGCAGAACCAGCTCATGTTTTGGAGCTTACTATCGTAGCTCACTCCCCGAGAATCCCGCAACATTATCTCGTCGATTTGTGTTGCAAACTTTCATTTTTCTTTCTAGACTTGATGAGTCTGGGATATCCTGACACCAACCAGATCTGAATCTCAGGCAGATGTGATGGTTGGAACATTTCCCAAGAATTATAATATTGGTCTCTCAATAACCGGCAAGGTGGATGTCGTGGCCAACACACCCATCCGGTAGACCTATTATTATAGTATCTTGTTTGAGGAAGTTGGCCACCTCCCCATAGGGATTTCGTAGGATTACTCCCTAGTTGCCCCTATGGATTTCTGTGTTCCGAAGTCCGACCTTTTCACTTGATGTTCTAGATATCAAACCATATCTATGAATGGGTTACACTAGCACATCAAGGAGAACATTAGAAGCGGAGTGCTAAATGTCTCTCGGTCGATCATCCAGATTTTATTTCCTTGGCCCCGCCAAGGGTGAAATCTGAGAAGGTGTTATCTTCCTTTGCATCTGCATCCTCCATCACCATTCATCATGGTAGTAAGTTGTGTTACCGGACCCTTCACACGGATGTTGGTAAAACCTTGATGATTATGGAATTGCTCAAGTTCTTGAGAGCACGCGCAAGTGCTAGGTTTGATCGTCGGCATTAACTGTATAGCGCTCTCAGTTTCCTCGGTTATGCTATAACCATTTCAATAGTGGGATAACTCTCTATTGTTAAGCCTCTCCCCAGTTACTAGAATCATTCCCATCATTTGCATTTTGTTCCCAGTTTGCACCGTCAATGTGTCATTCTACCATGGGTCTCTTCCATTTCCGGTGATAAGCAAATTCATCCATTACGTTGTCTTCAACAAGGTAATCCACATCATCCAAGTCCGAGTATGCCATTCTACCGACCCCCTCCAAATGATCGCTTGTGATTGCCTTAGGCTGGTATAAAGAGTTTCAATGATCTTTGAATCAAAGGTAATTCTTTTTGCCACTTAAGGGGATATATCTACGAGTCACCTTCCCTAAGGTGCATCGTTATAGTGTCATGGCAATTCAACTCCTCGCTACGTTGACAATCGATTACCACCTTAAGCGTGAAGTTGTTGTCTACCTAGTGAACCCTCGTCATCTGTCTCACTCCATTTCTTCAGATCTGTGCTTCGTCTCTCAGCTCGAGAGATGTTGCTATGTCCCATTCCGTGAGTTAATCCTGAGTTGTTCGTTCTTTGAGAGGATTAATTCTTCTAGAGTTTTCCTTTCCTCTTCTTGTCATGTTAGTTGGAGTTCTCAGAGAAAGACTTCGAGACAATGATGGTGATCGAATCAACGCTCTTATGAAGTGCACCCTGGATCGTGAAGATTATACTAGTTGCGTTTCCCCTTCACCTTACCCTACGCTTGAATCTCGGGACGAGATTTTTGTTTAGTGGGGGTGAGTTGTCACATCCCTGGTCCTGTTATGCACTAGGCTAGACCTCATGTGAGCATCATGTTTTAATTCAAATGAAATTTGAATTGAGGAATTTTCAAAGTCTCAAAAACCTTCTAAAAATGATCAACATTAAAATCTCCTCAAAGAAGTCCAAGAAAATGTTCCTCTTAGTCTCTGAAAATATTGCAAAGAGGTAAAACTCAAAACAATATTTTTGGTATCTCAGAGTTAATTATTTTGGGCCTTTGAATTAAATAAATAGCTATTTGCATTGGATATATATTTGATATATAAATAATATATGTCCAATAATTACTGGAACATTTTATGTGGTTTGGTATATTTTAACCCTAGCCACATAACTATTTTCAGGATTTTATAAAATGGTTTAGTATTTTACTAAACTAAAACAAAACAGAACAAAATAGAAAACAATAAATAAAAACAGAAATAGAAAGAGAGAGAAGGACTACCTGACGCTCACCTGGTACCCCACCTGGCCCAGCAGCACGGCCTAGCCCATCTCCACCCCCCTGTCGTCTTCCTCCCTGCCAGGAGGACAGACACCGCGACGCCGCCGCGCGCGCCACCTCCTGCTTCCCCTGGCCACCTCCTGCTTCCTCCCCGAGCCCTCTAGCGACGCCACGGAGTCGTCCCCGACCGCTATCCCTCTCTCTGCTCGCTCTGGCTCTCTCCCTCTCTCGATTTGGAGCACCACCGAGAGCCACCGGAGGCCGCCGCCGTCGCATCCATAGCCACCGGCCACCCCTCGCCCTTCCGATGAGCTCAGGAGCTCCGTCCCGACCCCATGGAGCTGCACACCGACGCACGCGACCAGAGGAGGCCCCAGTCGACCGGAGCATCGTCGTCTTCATCCCCGGTGCCCGGAGATTGCCGCCGTAAATTCGCCGTCGCAGAAGCTTCCCCGAGCTCGCCGACCCCTCCGTCCAGTCCACTGTGAGTCCCTCTTCCTCTTCCCCCTTCCCTCAAGCTCGCGCTCATCCCCTAGCCTCTTCCTCCACCGCGGCCGAGAGTTTCTCGCCGCCGGCCATGGCGTGGACGTGGCCACAGCCACCGCAGCTCGTTTCCGAGCCCACTAACGTGCTCACCGCGATCTCAGGAGTCCGTAGCACGCCCCAGCTCCTCCTGCCGTGCTCCCTAACCCCGACCCCGAGCTCGCCCGAGCTCCGGCCGCCGCCGAGGTCGACGCCGTGCTCAACTCCGGCCACCTCCGCTCCAGCCGCCTCCACCACTGGAAGCGCCACTCCGCCAGCTCCCCGTAGATGCTCCCCGCGCCCCAAACCCTGGCCTGTAGCGCAATCCCGATGCGGACGCCGCCGCGATCTAAGGTCGCCGGCGGTTAAACGCCGGCAGCTGATGTGGCAATGTCATTAAACGCTAATGACGCCCTAACCAACCCCCTAGGCCACTGACTGTGGGCCCCACCCCTGGTCAAACCTCAGTTAGCGCTGGGTTTGACCGGGATTAGTTCCTGTGTCACTGACGTGTGGACCCCGCACGTCAGGTTTGACCTGGACCTGGCCGTTGACTCGCTGACGTCATGCTGGCGTCAGGCTGACGCAGTTAAATCATTTTCTGGAATTATTTTAATTCTAAATATTCAGGAAATTCCAGAAAATGTTCAAAACTTCAAAAAATCATAGTAATTCAACCGTAACTCCAAATTAAATAATTTATATATGAAAAATTATCAGAAAAATTCAAGGAATCCATCTGTACCATTTTCATGCATGTTAGAACAACTTATAGATGCTGTATAGCACAAATCAATTAAATGGCATTTGAATAATCACATATGGAGTTTGAATTTGAATCTTGTATTCAAACCAACTTCATTTAATCTGTTGCTAGTTGCATTAGCTCAAAACACATTCATATTGCCATGTCATAGCATGCATCATTTTGTGCATTGCATTGATTGTGTTCTTCTTTGTTGCCGATATCTGTTCCCTCCCGGTAGACGATGTTCCGACGTTGTGATCATTGACACTGATGAAGACTCAATGTTATCTTCAGAAGTGCCAGGCAAGCAAAACCCCCCTTGTTCATTTCGATACAATCCTACTCTCTCGCTCCTGCTCTCTTTTAATGCATTAGGACAACACCGAATCATCTGTTACTTGCTGCGGTAGCTGAACCCCTTTATCCTCTGCATGACCTGTCATTCCACAGTAAATAGATGAAACCCACTAGCATGAGTAGGAGTTGTTTGAGCCCTGTTGTGCCTACTCATTCTTGCTTGTTTGTCATGCCTGCTACTGCTTAGAGTTGAGTCAGGTCTGATTCATCGGGGATGAATCAGAGGCGTGTGAACATGTCCTACTGTGTGTGAGCTAAGTGTGTGAACACGTTTTGGTAAAGGTAGCGGTGAGAGGCCATGTAGGAGTACATGGTGGGTTGTCTCATTGCAGCCGTCCTCAGGAACTGAGTTCTGTGTTTGTGATCCATGATTTAGCTGCTACCACGCATTGGGCCCGAAACCAATGGACCCTCTCGGCTTCTTGATCACCCTTGTCCTCTATCCAGGAGTTGCAAGTAGTTTCTGGTGTTTGTAGTATGCTGGAGGCCGTGGGCAGCGCTGACCGTAGGGGTGGGCTGTGATGCGGTAGGCACGTGGCACGGTGTACCGGGCGCCCGTTTGGTGTCTCGGGAACCCTGTTCACATCGTTTGGGGCTGTGAGCGAAACTCCGGCCGGATCTCCTCATGGATGGAACCCGAATAGGCGATAAACCTGGACTAGAGACTTGAGTGTTTAGGCAGGCCGTGGGCGACACCCACGTTGGGCTTCCGCTTGAAGGTTGCCGAGTACATGTCGTGTAAACGGCGGTAAGTGGTGAGAGCGTGTGTGAAGAAGTACACCCCTGCAGGGTTAATATGATCTATTTGAATAGCCGTGTCCGCGGAAAAGGACTTCTGGGTTGCTTATATCAGTTCATAGACAAGTGGAAGTGGATACTTTAAAATGCGCAAGATAAGCGTGAGTGCTATGGATGGCGTTCTCGTAGGGAGACGGGAGCGGATCCATAGTGGTGTATTGATATGGTGAATATGTGGACTCGTGTGCGCGACCTCAAAAGAGTCGCTTGCAGTCGTAGTTTAGGATAGCCACCGAGTCAAAGCTGGTTTGCTGTAGTTAAACCCCACCACCCCTTTGTTGATAATGATGCATATGTAGTTAGTTCTGATGTAAGTCTTGCTGGGTACATTTGTACTCACGTTTGCCTATTTTATGTTTTTGCAGAGAGACTTCAGTCTCACTAGTAATTCCGCGTGGTCTTCGACGTTTAGCTTGTTACCTCAGCTACGATCTTGTGCCTCGGCAGGATTTGGTAGATAGTCAGGCTTCTCAGTCTTTTTCATTTATAGATGTCTGTACTCAGACATGATAGCTTCCGCTTGTGCTTTGTTTTGTATGCTCTGAATGTTGGGTCGTGAGACCCCTGTTTGTAATATCTCGCTCCTCGGAGCCTATTGAATAAATACTTGAGTCGTAGAGTCATGTTGTGATGCCATGTTGTATTTGCACATATCGAGCATATTGTGTGTATGTTATTGAAATGCTTGGTATGTGTGGGATCTGACCATCTAGTTGTTTATCTTTAGTAGCCTCTCTTACCGGGAAATGTCTCCTAGTGTTTTCACCGAGCCATGGTAGCTTGCTACTGCTCCGGAACACTTAGGCTGGCCGGCATGTGTCCTTCTTCGTTCCTGTGTCTGTCCCTTCGGGGAAATGTCACACGATGAATACTGGAGTCCTGTTAGCCCGCTACAGCCCGGTTCACCGGAGTCCTGCTAGCCCAGTGCTACAGCCTAGATTCACTCGCTGATGACCGACACGTTCGATGCTGGGTCATGGATGCCTGTCCCTGTAAGTCTGTGCCACTTTGGGTTTACGACTAGCCATGTCAGCCCGGGCTCCTTATCATATGGATGCTAGCGACACTGTCATATACGTGTGCCAAAAGACGCAAACGGTCCCGGGCAAAGGTAAGGCGACACCCGTGGGAATACCGTGCGTGAGGCCGCAAAGTGATATGGGGTGTTACATGCTAGATCGATGTGGCATTGAGTCGGGCTCCTGACAAGAACCGAGCAGCGTCCGCCGAAAGAGTGGCTGGAATTCGCTCCCCACAAAGGTAATCAAGCTCATTGTTTCACGTGTGGACAATCTCAGTACCATGCCTCTCGCCGCATGCTCGTCAGGGCTGTACCGTTTACTCAAAGCCCTCAGGCCGGAGCTTTTTAAGACAGCTCCTTGCTTGCTGATGCCGCCTGATCTTCAGAAACGGCATATCACGCAACATAAAGATTGTAGGGGTGGCGAGCATCAATCCCCTTGACTGTGATCCGATCCCTGTCACCCTCAACTACATTAACGGTATGTACTGGGTCAGCATGAACACGTCTTCGATGGTGCTCGTCGACGGTCGCGGCAGCTGGATGCTCGTGGAGGTCTACACCCTGTGATTGATCCCCCTTCCTTCAATTAACAATGCACTACTTTGGCACCGCGGCCCAAAATACTCAGAATCTTACAGTAGCCAACATGATACCAAGTTTGATTTTCTCAAGGTTGTAATCTGCCAAGTGCCCACAAGATCTGCGAATTATAAAGACTTCAGGCTAATTGCGTTCTTCAACCGCGGTCTCGCCTATCTAACAGTTCACTGTGGTAAGTGGATAAATCTGCACGTCCATCACAGGATCATACATCCTCCATGGTTCTCTGATACCATTGAACACAAGGTCCTCATTTACGCTATCGACTCCTTCTATGGCTGGACGTATTGCTGGACTACCCCAGTCATCGCTACAAACGGCTGTTACAGCAGTATGTTACTTTCCTATGATATCATGATGGCTTGCTTATATTACTGTCAACATTTACTGAAAAAATATCCATGCTCATAACATGTCGTTCTTAAGATTGACTACATAAAGAGCCCTTTTTTATTTCACTCCAACTTGATATGATGTTGTAGGCCGCCTGGTCTCCCTACTCTTCCTGATCCAAGAACCTTTCAAAGAAAAGCAGCATGGAAGTTGCAGGTGGTTCTTGGCTCGATCAAACGATGATGAATGATTGATGATCGTTCGCACGTACCGGGCGTGTTGTTTCGTGGAATACAATCACAATCACTGCAAGGTCTTTAAGCAGGATCCCAGCTTCTCTGGGCCTTCAGGAATTTTTGATTGGAGGCTGGTAAGTAGCCTTGGTACACGCTCTCTGTTTGTCAGACTGAATTATCCGATTAACCAGGAGATAACCGACGGCAAGGATCATGATGGCAGCACGGTTTCGTTCATCAGGCAAAACTGTGTGTACACTGCGTACCATGCGTCTCTGCATGCACCATACCCTGATATGTGCTGCCAAGCTCTGCATCCCAAAGTAGGAGAGAGGGTCGCAAGTATCAGACTTCGACCTGTTGGCTGGAGTTTCCCCCGTCAGGCACCCATCTGGTTCAAGCCGTCAGCCAATCTCCATAGCTTAATAAATAGTAATGTCTAATTGAGCCAGTTAGTTAGATGTGTACACTTGGTGTAGTAGGATCTTTATTAGTTTGATGCATACACTTGTTCTTTTTGGTAGCCCTTTTGTAATAATGGTCGATGTTTGGTTTGGAAGAGAGAGCTGCATCTTCACTCTTTTGGCATGCTTACTGCTTCTATTGCACCCCCAGCCCTGGTTGCTGCTGCTGCTGTTTTCAATGTACAATCAATAGTATATTTCGTCTGTTGGTTGAATAAATGTCTTGTTAGAACGACAAACAAAATGTTTTGGAGTCGTTGCACGGTTTGATCCTTAGTGCCCCGTACCGTACGTAACACATACTATTTTTCGTACAGAACACATTTTCCACTTGTTGATAACATGCAGCCCACTGATGAAGGCCCAATAGAAGAGCCCATAATTAACTGGAAGGGAGGCTCTCACATGAATTCGGCCCAGGTTCATGCTCATGGTCCCCTAAACATAAATAAGTAAATAAATAAATAAAGCTAAATGCTCATGCACCAGTTCTTTAAATTCATGATTTAACAGAAGGATATTAGTTCCTATGATAGTGTCGTTACATTCAGTCGATATTATTCTTAGGCAAAGATAGCGACCAGTCTTCTTTCTACCAGCATTTTCTTCCTGCAACCAGCGGACCCATGCAAATCATAGTCAACATCATAAATAGTTCTGGTCCATTTTTATTTTTCAATAAGAATGTCTAACCCAGCCCAGCACATTTCCGACAACACTTTATCCTCCGCCTTGGTGCGCTCGTCGCGGCGCCTCCGTCCGGCCCTGTCAACATAGTTTTTTTTAAACGGTCCCTGTCAACATAGTGAATCGGGAGAGAACTGTAGTTGTGAGTATGACAGTACGGACACACCAGGTCCACTCCCAAACACAAGCAAGCGCCTCTTTTATTACTCAGATGCACCCCTCATTTTTTACTCTAATCCACCCCGCTGATATCTGGGACCCACATGATTTTTAAAGTATAGTAAATTAACGACAGAATTGCACAACTTTTTTTGAGTAGTAATTCGGAGGAGCATGCTATAAACTGGGTTGTGCGGTCTCTGTGGCCCATCTAACAACATGACTAGCCCAGCAGGCTTTTATTTGGGAAAATAGGTAGCCCAGTATTTTTTTTGGAAGAATACCCAAACTAGTCCTATTTGTTTTCTTCGACTTACTGGGATGCAAATCTTTCAAAATGAGGAGGGATGCATTCCGGCCTGTCCAAAGAGTATGGTCAGTGTCTGTTAAAAGTAATACCAAAGGGGTTGAAAATTCCAAAAAAATTGTAGCAAATGGGATATTAGTTTCTTTTTTTGTTTTTGTTCTTCACCTATATTTTATAGTATTTCATTGGATTTAACATGACATGGTACTAATTTATTTTTACATTTGTTTTAGTATGGCTACTAATTTTTGGATTAAAAATATTTTGTTCCCTAGCAAAAATTTGTGATTTTTCAAAATTTCGCACATATTTAGTTAATTTTTTTAACCCTGGTACCGACCAGAAAATGGGCAACAATTCTAAAAATGGAAAATGGGCTGCAATAAATTCCATATGAATTAGAAAATGTGTAAAAATTATAAAAATAATAGCAAATGGGCTGTACATGCCACAGATTTCGAGGCTGACTTGTTTACGCAAGGCTTTGTCAGTCAACACACGATTCTAGTAGTGACTATTGGATGTCCATCCAACGGCCGACGTGCTTCTTCAATCTCTGATCTTGCCGCTCCAGCCGCCTAAACTAGCGCCGGCGGGACTGCCTGCTCCCTCCTCTTGTGGCCCGCTGTGATGCTGCGCATGCTTTGACGGCCCACCCTACTCCCTCCGCTAACCTGGCTGCACGCAATCAACTGCCTCCTTATTACACGAAAAAACCGATCCTCCCACTAACATCTGGGGTGCACCGGTTGGGAGGCTGACCTATGGGCCTACTAAGTTGACACGTACGCAGGGCTTGTCAACTTAGTCAACAAACGATTGTAGCAGCAGTAACCCATTGGATTTGAATCGAACGGTCCTGTTGCTTCTTCAATTGCTGCTCTTCTTGCACCAGCCGCCCAAACCAGCGCCGGCGAGACCGCTTGCTCCTGCCTCCAGTGGCCGGCTGTGCTGCCGTTGAGGCCTCACCACCCCTAGTACTCCCACCGCCCACCAGGCCCTGCGGCGATGGCAGCTTCACACCGTAGCCGAACTAGTGAACCCTCATACTCCTCTCCGCGTGGGCATCCACTGTCGCGTCTTCCCCGGCTCTGTGTCGTGCCCTTCCTAGGCCTCGCCGTTGTCCACTGATGTCTACTACACAACCTTCTTCTTGTACACATTATTGGGCCTGCAAGTGCACAGGTTTGTAGGACAGTAGCAAATTTCCCTGAAGTGGATGCCCTAACTTTATCAATCCATGGGAGGCGTAGGATGAAGATGGTCTCTCTCAAGCAACCCTGCAACCAAATAACAAAGAGTCTCTTGTGTCCCCAATACACCCAATACAATGGTAAATTGTACAGGTGAAGTAGTTCGGCGAAGAGATAGTGATACAGGTGCAATATGGATAGTAGATAAAGGTATTTGTAATCTGAAATTATAAAAACAGCAAGGTCACTAATGATAAAAGTGAGCGTAAACGGTATTGCAATGATAGGAAACAAGGCATAGGGTTCATACTTTCACTAGTGCAAGTTCTCTCAACAATAATAACATAGATAGATCATATAACAACCCCTCAACATGCAACAAAGAGTCACTCCAAAGCCACTAATACCGGAGAACAAACGAAGAGATTATGGTAGGGTATGAAACCAACTCAAAGTTATTCTTTCGGATCGATCTATTCAAGAGTTCGTACTAGAATAACACCTTAAGACACAAATCAACCAAAACCCTAATGTCACCTAGATACTCCATTGTCACCTCAAGTATCCATGGGCATGATTATACGATATGCATCACACAATCTTAGATTCATCTATTCAACCAACACAAAGTACTTCAAAGAGTGCCCCAAAGTTTCTACCGGAGAGTCAAGACAAAAACGTGTGCCAACCCCTATGCATAGGTTCATGGGCAGAACCCGCAAGTTGATCACCAAAACATACATCAAGTGGATCACGTGAATATCCCATTGTCACCATACATAAGCACGGCAAGACATACATCAAGTGTTCTCAAATCCTTAAAGACTCAATCCGATAAGATAACTTCAAAGGGAAAACTCAATTCATCACAAGAGAGTAGAGGGGGAGAAACATCATAAGATACAACTATAATAGCAAAGCTTGCGATACATCAAGATCGTGCCAGAGAGAGAACACAAGAGAGAGAGAGAGAGATCAAACACATAGCTACTGGTACATACCCTCAGCCCCGAGGGTGAACGACACCCTCCTCGGCATGGACAGTGTCAGGATGATGAAGATGGCCACAGAGGTTTTTGGTGGCTACAGAGGCTTGCGGTAGCAGAACTCCCGATCTATCTTCGTTATCGATGTTTTTAGGGTATGTGGACTTATATAGGCGAAAGAAGTCGGTCGGGGGGAGCCTCGAGGGGCCCAGGAGACAGGGGGCACGCCCAGGGGGGTGGGCGCGCCCTCCTATCTCCTGGCTTCCTCGAGCCTTCCCTGGCTTGAACTCCATGTCTCCCGGATCATATCCTTTCCAAAAATCACGCCCCCGAAGGTTTCATTCCGTTTGGACTTCGTTTGATATTCCTTTTCTTCGAAATACTGAAACAGGTAATAAAACAGCAATATGGGCTGGGCCACCGGTTAGTAGGTTAGTCCCAAAAGTAATATAAAAGTGTATAATAAAGCCCGTAATCATTCAAAACAGATAATAAAATAGCATGAAGGCTTCATAAATTATAGATACATTGGAGACGTATCAGCATCCCCAAGCTTAATTCCTACTCGTCCTCGAGTAGGTAAATGATAAAAGAAAGAATTTATGAAGTGTGAATGCTAGAAGGTGCACAAGTTTGATCAATGATAATTTCAATCACCTTTTGTAGCATGATTATATGTCATAACAATAGTTCATTTCATAAAACTTCTCACGAACAGGTAACAAGCAATTCACATGTTAAAGCATAGACCATAAACTTTCTTGAAAACTAGCAAACTTCATTCTTAGTCATAAAACAATTACAATTCATCCCATTTTCAGGAAGGGTCTACGTCAGAGCTTTGATTTAGCAAACTTCACATACTCAACTAGCATATAGTCTTCTACAATTGCTAACACTCACGCAATACTTATGGTTATGGAGTTTTAATCGAACACTCAGAAAGATAGGCTCTTATAATGTTTCCTCCCAACGTATTCACCTTTGGGTGATGTCAAAAATAATAGTTCATGCTAACTTACATCCAATTGGATATATATATCATGATCTTTCCAACACGAGGTGCTTGCCAAAGGATAAAATGAAGAAAAAGGAAAGGTGAAGATCACCTTAACTCTTGCATAAAGTAAAGGACATAAAGTAAAAGATAAGCCCTTCGCAGAGGGAAGCAGAGGTTGTCATGTAGTTTTATGGTTGGATGCACAAAATCTTAATGCAAAAGAATGTCACTTTATATTGCCACTTGTATATGGACCTTTATTATGCAGTCCGTCACTTTTATTGCTTCCATAACAAGATCGTATAAAGCTTATTTTCTTCACACTAATAGATCATACATATTTAGAGAGCAATTTTTATTGCTTGCACCGATGACAACTTACTTGAAGGATCTTACTCAATCCATAGGCAGGTATGGTGGACTCTCATGGAAAAACTGGGTTTAAGGATATTTGGAAGCACAAGTAGTATCTCTACTTGGTGCAAGGAATTTGGCTAGCGTGAGGGGGAAAGGCAAGCTCAACATGTTTGAATGATCCATGACAATATACTTTAACTGAGATGTGAGAAAACATAACCCATTATGTTGTCTTCCTTGTCCAACATCAACTCTTTAGCATGTCATACTTAATGAGTGCTCACAATTATAAAAGATGTCTAGGATAGTATATTTATATGTGAAATCTCTCTTCCTTCAATATTCTTTCATGAATTGTTCAAATGACCAATACAATGCTTGCTAACCTTCAATAAATTTACAACCTCTACTTCTTAGATGTGAAGTCATTACTCCCCATGGGATAAGCAAATAAGACATATATAATTTCAGATTTATGACATTCAACTCATTCAACCATTTACTCATAGGATATAAGTGAAGCACACGAGTAAATGACAAACTACTCCAAAAAGATATAAGTGAAGATCAATGAGTAGCTAAATAATTATGTAACTATGTGAAGACTCTCTCTCATTAAATAATTTCAGAGCTTGGCATTGTATTCAGCAAGATAAACAAAATAAAATGACACTCCAAGAAAAACACATATCATGTGGTGAATAAAAATATAGCTCCAAGTAAAGTTACTGATGAACGAAGACGAAAGAGGGGATGCCTTCTGGGGCATCCCCAAGCTTACGCTCTTGGTTGTCCTTGAATATTACCTTGGGGTGCCTTGGGAATCCCCAAGCTTAGGCTCTTTCCACTCCTTATTCCATAGTCCATCGAATCTTTACCCAAAACATGAAAACTTCAACCACACAAAACTCAACACAAAACTCGTAAGCTCCGTTAGTATAAGAAAATAAAACCACCACTTAGGTACTGTTGTGAACTCATTCTAAATTATTATTGGTGTAATATATACTGTATTCCAATTTCTCTACAGTTCATACCCTCCGATACTACTCATAGATTCATCAAAATAAGCAAACAACACATAGAAAACAGAACCTGTCAAAAACAGAACAGTCTGTAGAAATCTGTATCATTCTAATACTTCTGTAACTAAAACAATTCTGAAATAAATTGGTGTGCCTGAGGAATTCATCTATTAATCATCTTCAAAAATAATCAACCTAAAATCACTCTCCAGTAAAAAATGGCAGCTAATCTCGTGAGCGCTAAAATTTATGTTTTTTACAGCATGATCATAAAGACTTCATCCAAGTCTTCCCAAAGGTCCTACTTGGCACAAACACTAACTAAAACATAAAACCACATCTAACAAGAGGCTAGATTAATTATTTATTACTAAACAGGAACAAAACGCATGGAACAAAAGTAAAGTTGGGTTGCCTCCCAACAAGCGCTATCGTTTAACGCCCCTAGCTAGGCATGATGAAATGATGCTCACATAAAAGATAAGAACTGAAACATAAAGAGAGCATCATGAAGAATATGACTAGGACATTTAAGTCTAACCCACTTCCTATGCATGGGGATTTTGTGAGAAAACAACTTATGGGAACAATAATCAACTAATATAGGAAGGTAAAACAAGCATAACTTCAACATTTTCAACACATAGAGAGGAAACTTGACATTATTGCAATTCCTACAAGCATATGTTCCTCCCTCATAATAATTTTCAGTAGCATCATGAATGAATTCAACAATATAACCAGCACCTAAAACATTCTTTTCATGATCTACAAGCATAGAAAATTTACTATTCTCCACGTAAGCAAAATTCTTCTCATTAATAGTAGTGGGAGCAAACTCAACAAAATAATTATCATGTGAGGCATAATCCAATTGAAAACTAAAATCATGATGACAAGTTTCATGGTTATCATTATTCCTAATAGCATACAAGTCATCACAATAATCATCATAGATAGCAACTTTGTTCTCATAATCAATTGGAACCTCTTCCGAAATAGTGGAATCATCACTAAATAAAGTTGACACTCTTCCAAATCCACTTTCATGTTCATCACAATAAGATTCAACATCCTCCAAAATAGTGGGATCACTACTTCCTAAAGTTTACACTCTTTCAAACCCACTTTCATCAATATAATCATCATAAATAGGAGGCATGCTTTCATCATAATAAATTTGCTCATCAAAACTTGGGGGACAAAACATACCATCTTCATCAAACATAGCATCCCCAAGCTTATGGCTTTGCATATCATTAGCATCATGGATATTCAAGGAATTCATACTAACAACATTGCAATCATGCTCATCATTCACATATTTCATGCCAAGCATTCTATGTAATTATTCTTCTAGCACTTGAGCACAATTTTCCTTTTCATCATACTCACGAAAGATATCAAAAAGATGAAGCATATGAGACAAACTCAAATCCATTTTTTTGTAGTTTTTCTTTTATAAACTAAACTAGTGATAAAACAAGAAACAAAAAGATTCGATTGCAAGATCTAAATATATACCTTCAAGAACTCACCTCCCCGGCAACGGCGCCAGAAAAGAGCTTAGTTGACAGGGTGTGAGTTCCTCTTACCTAGCCTCCCGGCAACGGCGCCAGAAAAGAGCTTGATGTCTACTACACAACCTTCTTCTTGTAGATGTTGTTGGGCCTGCAAGTGCACAGGTTTGTAGGACCGTAGAAAATTTCCCTCAAGTGGATGACCTAAGGTTTATCAATCCGTGGGAGGCGTAGGATGAAGAGTCTCTTGTGTCCCCAACACACCCAATACAATGGTAAATTGTATAGGTGTACTAGTTCAGCGAAGAGATATTGATACAAGTGAAATATGGATAGTAGATAAAGGTATTTGTAATCTGAAATTATAAAAACAGCAAGGTCACTAATGACAAAAGTGAGCGTAAACGGTATTGCAACGATAGGAAACAAGGCATAGGGTTCATACTTTCACTAGTGCAAGTTCTCTCAACAATAATAACATAGATAGATCATATAACAATCCCTCAACATGCAACAAAGAGTCACTCCAAAGCCACTAATAGCGGAGAACAAACGAAGAGATTATGGTAGGGTACGAAACCACCTCAAAGTTATTCTTTCGGATCGATCTATTCAAGAGTTTGTACTAGAATAACACCTTAAGACACAAATCAACCAAAACCCTAATGTCACCTAGATACTCTATTGTCACCTCAAGTATCTGTGGGCATGATTATACGATATGCATCACACAATCTCAGATTCATCTATTCAACCAACACAAAGTACTTCAAAGAGTGCCCCAAAGTTTCTAGTTTCTACCAGACAGTCAAGACGAAAACGTGTGCCAACCCCTATGCATAGGTTCATGGCCGGAACCCGCAAGTTGATCACCAAAACATACATCAAGTGGATCACGTGAATATCCCATTGTCACCATAGATAAGCACGGCAAGACATACATCAAGTGTTCTCAAATCCTTAAATACTCAATCCGATAAGATAACTTCAAAGGGAAAACTCAATTCATCACAAGAGAGTGGAGGGGGAGAAACATCATAAGATCCAACTATAATAGCAAAGCTCGCGATACATCAAGATCGTGCGAGAGAGAGAACACAAGAGAGAGAGAGAGAGAGAGAGAGATCAAACACATAGTTACTGGTACATACCCTCAGCCCTCGAGGGTGAACTACTCCCTCCTCGTCATGGATAGCACCGGAATGATGAAAATGTCCACCGGTGATGGATTCCCCCTCCGGCAGGTTGCCGGAACAGGCTCCCGAGAGGTTTTTGGTGGCTACAGAGGCTTGCGGCAGCGGAACTCCCGATCTATCTTCGTTCTCGATGTTTTTAGGGTACTTGGACTTGTATAGGCGAAAGAAGTCGGTCGGGGGAGCCTCGAGGGGCCCAGGAGATAGGGGGCGCGCCCTCCTATCTCCTGGCTTCCTCGAGCCTTCCCTGGCTTGAACTCCAAGTCTCCTGGATCATATCCTTTCCAAAAATCACGCCCCCGAAGGTTTCATTCCATTTGGACTCCATTTGATATTCCTTTTCTTTGAAATACTGAAACAGGCAATAAAACAGCAATATGGGCTGGGCCTCCGGTTAGTAGGTTAGTCCCAAAAGTAATATAAAAGTGTATGATAAAGCCCGTAATCATTCAAAACAGATAATAAAATAGCATGAATGCTTCATAAATTATAGATACGTTGGAGACGTATCAGCATCCCCAAGCTTAATTCCTACTCGTCCGCAAGTAGGTAAATGATAAAAGAAAGAATTTATGAAGTGTGAATGCTAGAAGGTGCACAAGTTTGATCATTGATAATTTCGATCACCTTTTCTAGCATGATTATATGTCATAACAACAGTTCATTTCATAAAACTTCTCACGAACCAGTAACAAGCAATTCACATTTTAAAGCATAGACCATAAACTTTCTTGAAAACTAGCAAACTTCATTCTTAGTCATCAAACAATTACAATTCATCCTATTTTTAGGAAGGGTCTATGTCAGAGCTTTGATTTAGCAAACTTCACATACTCAACTATCATATAGTCTTCTACAATTGCTAACACTCACGCAATACTTATGGTTATGGAGTTTTAATCGAACACTCATAAAGATAGGGGCTTATAATGTTGCCTTCCAATGTATTCACCTTTGGGTGATGTCAACAATAATAGTTCATGCTAACTTACATCC
>NC_041393.1:141582012-141600119 GCF_002162155.2 Triticum dicoccoides | reverse complement strand
ATATATCAGGATCTTTCCAACACGAGGTGCTTGCCAAAGGATAAAATGAAGAAAAAGGAAAGGTGAAGATCACCTTAACTCTTGCATAATAAAGAACATAAAGTAAAAGATAGGCCCTTCGCAGAGGAAAGCAGAGGTTGTCATGCGGATTTGTGGTTGGATGCACAAAATCTTAATGCAAAAGAATGTCACTTTATATTGCCACTTGTATATGGACCTTTATTATGCAGTCCGTCGCTTTTATTGCTTCCATAACAAGATCGTATAAAGCTTATTTTCTTCACACTAATAGATCATACATATTTAGACAACAATTTTTATTGCTTGCACCGATGACAACTTACTTGAAGGATCTTACTCAATCCATAGGTAGGTATGGTGGACTCTCACGGAAAAACTTGGTTTAAGGATATTTGGAAGCACAAGTAGTATCTCTACTTGGTGCAAGGAATTTGACTAGAATGAGGGGAAGGCAAGCTCAACATGTTTGAATGATCCATCACAATATACTTTAACTGAGATGTGAGAAAACCTAACCCATTACATTGTCTTCCTTGTCCAACATCAACTCTTTAGCATGTCATACTTAATGAGTGCTCACAATTATAAAAGATGTCTAGGATAGTATATTTATATGTGAAATCTCTCTTCCTTCAATATTCTTTCATGAATTGTTCAAATGACCAATTGTCGGGGGTTGGGTGCGACATATGCCAAAGGATGGCTTATCATGGTGGGAGCGAGTAGAACGTCGCCGGTGCCAGGAAACGGAATGAGGCGAAGACATGCACGCCGACGGATCTTACCCAGCTTCGGGGATCTCCGGGGAGATAACACCCCTACTGCTGCTCTGCGAGGTCTCCGCATGATCACTAAGGCAAAGTGAGTACAAGGTTGCTCCTCGAGCTGTATTTTGGAGGTAGGAGAAGGCAAGGCTAGCTCTCTCCTTCCTATATGATCTGGTCTAGTGCTAATGGATTCCAGCCCTTTGCATGGGTGCCCCGGGGGGTTTATATAGGCCTACCCCCCGGGGGTACAATGGTAATCCGGCTGGGCACGGGTCCCAGCTGTCTGTCTCTCAGGCCGCCGTCTTCTCTGCCGACTGCTGGGGCCCGCCGACTGGCGGGCCCCGCCGACATGTTCGGCACTGTAGCCGTGCTTCTAATGACGCAGGCTTGGTCATGGGGTCGTGGCAACAGTGCCGCCGCCTGACGGACGATCACTATCGCCATGCCCCGTCTTGTCTAGTTAATGGCATGTGGGGCCCGTGGGAGGGGCCGGCCGACTCCAGGGGGCCGACTCCCACGGGTCCGCCTTTGGGGCGCTCTCGCCGTCTTCTGTGTTCCCGCTGACGGGCGGGTACCGCCGTCTCTGGGCCGTACAGGTAGGCCATCGTGGGCACAGTGCGCCGCCCCCTGAGGTTGAGGTCAGGGCGGGCATGGCAACAGTACCGCGCCACGATGGAGATCTTCAGCGATACGGTGCACTGTAGCCATGCCGACCCCTCGTAAGCAGGGTGGAGACGGCCACGCTGTAACCGTACCCCGCCCCGTCCATCGTGGCGAAGGCAGGAGATGGGTGGAGTTGCGGGCCGACTCCTGAGGGAGTCGGCGTGTCTTGGAGTCGCCTCTGGGACTCGGCTTATCTTGGAGTCGCCTCTGGGACTCGGCTTATCTTGGAGTCGCCTCTGGGACTCGGCTTGAGGGGCGCAGCCTGCCCCGATGTCTTGAAAGGTTCTGGGGCTCGGGTTAGCCTACCCGTGGCCCATTACTCCGACACTAGTCCCTGAAGCTGGTGAGGCTCCGAGGCTGATACGTCGTGGGGCCTCAACCGTTTCATTCTTCTCGTGGCGGAATCTGGGCTCTGCTTGCCGTCTTCCTTTAGGTCGACTATCTGGAGTCGGATTCGTAGAGGGCCGTCTTGCTCCGTAAAGAGTTTGAAAGTCGTGGCGGGAGACCAGGCGGCATGCCTGATACGCTTCCCCGCGGCCGCCTCCCGCGGCCCTGTCGTGCGGCGCCACACGGCGAGGATAGTCTGCCTACCCACGCGCGCGATGGGACAGGCCGTCAGGCGGGGCCCGCCACTACCGCGCCTTGGCACGCAAACGGACCCGTTGCGGCCGTGCTGACGGTTGGCTTTCCCACGTTGTTACTGCACGCAGTAACTTCGTGGGGTAAATCGTGGGGGCGGGCGTGGGGTCCCGTGCGCAGTTAATCCCACGCCTGCCTCATCGACTTCTCAGCCTACGAGGCTATAAGTAGGCGAGGGGAGAGGAGCGGCGAAGCACACGCGCCCATCTTCCCTGCTCCCCCGCCTCCTTTGCTTCCTTTCTCCTTCTTGCCGCCGTCGTGCCGAACCACACCTCGCCCGCAGCGATGAGCTCTTCCTCCGCCGCCGCGGCTCCTGCCATGCGCTCCGGCGTGTGGGACGGCTCCGAGGTGGACGACGACCTCATCGAGTTTCTTCGCAAGATGCACCGCCTCCCCAGTACAAACCTCGTGCGAGTCCGCGCCGCGCCGGCGAGGGAGATATCACCGGCGCCGGAGGAGGGCGAGCGGGTCATTTTCCGCTCGCACCTCATGCGCGTCCTGGGGCTGCCGGCGAGCGGGTTCTTTCGCTCCTTCTTGGAGTTCCACGGGCTCCAGCCGCACCACCTCACCCCGAACACGGTGGTGCTGCTGGCTGCCTTCGCCACCCTGTGCGAAGGCTTCCTCGGCATTCTTCCCACCATCGAGCTGTGGGGAGAATTCTTCCAATCCAAGCTCGGCACGCATGTCGCTGGCGTGCCGGCCCAGTGCGGCGCCTTCATCGCGATGCGGCGATTGACAACCGACAATCTGTTTCCCTCCATCCCGCTGATCAAGTCGATGAAGATGTGGCAGGCTCTTATTTCTACGTGAAGGACGTCGCCCCAGACGGCGACTGGGTCAATCTGCCGCCTTATGAAGCTGGCGCACCGGCTGGGAGGCTCCCCAGCTGGTCCCATCGAGTCAAGACGATGACTCCCGCCGGAGCCGCCGCCGTGGCACGACTCCGAGTTCTGACGCAGTCGGAAGGCCTGGTCGGGGCCGACCTGCTGGCCGCCTTCGTGGCGCGCCGAGTCCTCCCTCTCCAAGGCCGGTCTCATCTGATCAGTCAGATGAGCAACCACCGGGACCCGAGCCGGATGTGCACCAGGGAAATGCCCCGTACGGAGGTGGCGAACATGGTGAACCACATCGCAAACTGCGAGCTCGCGGCGGACTGGCAGTTCGGCAAAGAGCCGTACTCGCGCGCCAACCCTCCTCTGGTGGTAAGTCACCTCTCTTATTGCTCTATTTTCTTTATAGCCGAATCCGACTTCTGATCTTATTAGTTTCTTCGAGTCAGAACCCCCTCATTTAGCCTACAACCGGCGTCACGAGACAGCCCCGCGAGTTCGTCCCCGACCGAGCAGAGAGCGACATCGACGACCCCGACTTGGGGGCGGCGGCGATGGAGGCCGACGCCGAAGGCGGAGGAGGAGGAGCGGGAAGCGGCTTCAGGCCCTCGGCCACCTTCGCCGACTGGCCAGAAGACGACGTCGAAGGGGAAGTCGCCCCGCGTCACCAGCCGAGGGTCAGCCAGCCGGGTGCGAGTTCCTCCGCCGGCTTGGCCAGTCAAGGCGGCGTGAAGAGGCGCCATGCCGGGCCAAGTTCGCTCGGCGGCAAGCTGAAGAAGCTCAAGGGGGTGGCCGCCGCGACCAAGCGGGAGGAAGCAGCCGCGAAGGCCAACCGCTTCCGTAAGGAAGTGAAGAGGCCGCCTCTGGTCTCTGCGTAAGTGTTTTCGCCTTCGTCTTATTTTCCTTTAGTGAATCTTGTCCGAGTCTTTTACACTCCTTCCTTGCTTCAAGGCTCCCCTTACCCTTGAGAGGGTCGCCACCCCCTCCGTCATGGGGTCGGTAGAGACGTCCGCCAACACTCAGTGGATTGACCCCGCCGCCGACCTCCGGGAAGCGACGGAGCGAAACACGCAGGAGAGGCGCGACGAGGAGGAGGCTGACCGCCTGGAGAAGGCGGAGGCCGAGAAGGCGGCGGCTTCCGCCCAGAAAAAGCTGGAAGAGGCCGAAGCCTCCATTGTGCCAAGACGGCGAGCTGAGGAGGCCGCGCGCCGCCAATCCGCGTTGCACGTCCTCCCGCTATCCTCCGCACCGCCGCCCCCGGAGTTCATGGGGCAGACTGGAGAAGTCGGCGCCAAGAACCCCATCGCGGAGAAGGAAAGCGGCGAGGCCACCGCCGCTGTCTGGGAGCGCGCATGGTAAACAGCCGACAGGCCCGCCGGTGCCACCGACTGAGGACGAGGCCGTGGCGAGGCTGCTCCTTCAAGTCGCCTCACCAGCGCGCCGCCGCCTTGAGAAGGCGACTTCGGCGCCACGGCCCCTAGAGATCGGTGCCGCCAGCTCGGCCATCCCAGACGCCGAGGCGACAAGCGCCGCGCCCGTTGGGTGGGTACGAGGAGGCAGCACAGGTCTGCTGAACCAGGCACTCCTAGACATCCAGGCGAAGCTGTGAGCCGAGGCCGACGCCCTCCAGAACTGCACCAAGGCACATCTGGCATCGCGAGCAGCCGTCCGAGTATGCTTCTTCTTTGATTCTTGTTTTTCTTGTTCTTTTCTGTGGGGGCGCGCCAGTGCACCCACTGGGTGTAGTCCCCGAGTTTCAGGTCGGCTGCTGAGCAGGCGGTTCAGAACCGCCTCTAGCGAGTTCCAAGTTTTTATCTTTGTCTGAAATGCTTATTGCAGGAGTATCACAACCTCCGCATCACTACCTTCAACCGCAATGTTGAGGAGCTGGGCAAGCAGACCACTGACTTGTCAGAGAACCGGAGTAAGTCCTTCTTCTTTTTTGCGGGGGCGCGCTGGCGCACCCGCGGGCTGTAGTCCCCGAGATTCGGGCCGACTGTTGAGTAGTCGGGCCAGATCTTCCCGGCGACCTTCTTTACTGACGACTTAACGTCTCTTTCTTTTGTTTTTTCTTCTTCTTCGCGGGGGCACGCTGGCGCACCCGCGGGCTGTAGTCCCCGAGATTCGGGCCGACTGCTGAGCAGTTGGGCCGGATCTTCCCGACGACCTTCTTTTCTGAAAACTTAACGTCTCCTTCCTTGTTCTTTAGGGGCCAACGCCACTCTTCAGGAGAAGCTGGGCGAAGACAACACCGCCTTGCGCGTCAAGATGGAGGAGTGCAGCAAGCTTGCCGCGGAGCGCGACCTGCTGGCTGTGCAGCTGGCCGAGCAGAGGGAGCTGCTCAAGAAGGCGCAGGACGAGGCTGAGAAGAAGGAGCCTGCTCTCCTGTCCGAGTTCGAAAGCGAGCGCTCCTCCTGGACTGACAAGGAGGCGCTGCTGACCTCCGGCTTCCATGAGATCAAGGACATCATCGACGGTGAGTTTCTTTTCTTTCTTTCTTTGAGCTTCCGACTATGGGTCGGGCTGACTTCTGATTTTTTTGACTTGCTTCTTTTTTGTCTTGGCAGACTTCTTCCCTGGCCACGCAGGCAGTCACACAGGCCATCGAGGCTGACCGCGAGGCACGGGGGGCAAACGGCGCAGAGATCACCGCAAACGCCCCCTGACCATCGACGAACAACTTCTGAGCATCAAAGCCCGTCTTCGGCCGGCCCATCGGTTGATGCGCCGGCTTCAGTGTGCCGGCACCCGGGCGGTTGCCGCTCTATGGCCGGACATGCCAGCTCTGTGCACTGCCAGTCGGACCGCCGACTGGCTGGAGGTCGCAGCTAGCCGTCTTGAGGCCTGGAAGGGTTCCTCGGCCCGGGCCAGAGCGTGTCGGGCCTTGGAATTCGTCAAGGCATGGTATCCGGGGCTTGACCTGGACCGGCTGGCCGTGTTCCGGTCAGAGGCCCAGGCGGAGCTGGTGGCTTTGAAGGGCGCCCTCGTCGAGCGTGCGGTGGCGATTGCCGACTACAACGATACCAGCGTCTTCATCCCCGAGCGGGCTGCAGGCGGCGAGGAGGTGCCGCCGGAGTGGTTCGGGATGAACCCAGACTACGACGAGGACTTGGCGGAGGTTATTGGCTCCAGCACCGAGGAGGAAGGCGAGGCGGAGGACGAAGGCGAGACAGAGGCGCTAGAAGACGAGGCGGGCGACCAACATCAGCTCGACCGCGCCTCCAGCAACGAGCCACGTCCAACCGGGCCGACTGCCGCTGGAGACGATCAAGCCGAGACTGCCCAGCCAGCCGCCCCGGCGCCTGACACCGCCGTCTCCTCCGACACTCCGAACCCGTCTGCCGCTCCCTAGGCTACTGTTTGGCTTTACTTTATCTACTTTAAAAGTCTTTGAAGAACTTGTTAATTTGCACAATTCCACCCGCGGGGTGTATTCTGAACTTCTGTTTGAAGATTCAGCCAAGGGCCTATGTTACGTAAATGTCAATCCGAATTCTATCTTTCCTTGCTCATTGCTCCCTTGGCTTTTTCCTTTGCCGCCTTCCCCTAGTCGCCGTCTTGTCAGCCGGACAACCGCTCCGCGAACTGCCGCTGGATCAAATGCCTGGCTACTTTGGGGAAGGCAAGTACTTGCCATTCACTGGAGTCTTTTTAACAAGTTGGATAGAAAGCGGCAAGCCGACTGCTCACGAGTCGGCTTTGCGAAAAGGGGCTGGAAGCCGGCTTAAGCTATATTAACGCTTTATAGGTCCTTAGCCATTTTTCGTGTGGGCGCCCATTCATCCTTACTCCTGCCCGCCAAACAGTCGCTCTGCGAGCTGCGGCTTCTGGCAGGAGACGGCTTAGGCGCCGCGCACTACTTGTCCGACTTCAGGAAGCATTTCATAGCGCAAGACGGTGAGTCCCTGGGCCGACTAGTCGAACCCGGTTCCAAGCGGCGTAGCAAAGAGTAGCATACTCGAAGGCATAATTCTTATCATACAGATAACAAAAAGGACAGTCCCCAAGCTCGTCTCGGGGGGCCCGATGTCTTGGTACTTTAATACAAAGGGGTAGCGTGGTACATACTACATCAACTGTAAAATCTTCGGAGAAGATTTGCATTCCATGGCCGTTCGAACTCTTTGCCGGAGTCGTCTCTCTTGCGTGCTCGGGGCTTCTGAGCATCGATCAGGTAGTAGGAGTCGTTGCCCAGCACTTTGCTGATAATGAAGGGGCCTTCCCAAGGTGCCGAAAGCTTGTGCTGGCCGGCTGTCCGCTGGATCAGTCGGAGCACAAGGTCACCTTCTTGGAAAGATCTCGGCCTGACCTTTCTGTTGTAGTATCGGCGCAGGCTCTGCTGGTAGATGCTGGACCGGCTGAGTGCCAACAGTCGGCCCTCTTCCAGCAGATCGACACCGTCTTGACGTGCTTCTTCTACTTCCTCCTCGGTCTACATGGTGACTCGTGGGGAGTCGAACTCTATGTCCATTGGGATGACGGCTTCAGCACTGTAGACGAGGAAGAAAGGCGTGAAGCCGGTTGACTTGTTTAGAGTCGTGCGCAGACTCCAGAGGACGGCCGTCAGCTCCTCGAGGCAACAGCCAGCCGAACGCTCCAGTGGTTCGACCAGTCGGGGCTTGATGCTAGATAGGATGAGGTCGTTTGCTCGCTCCACCTAGCCGTTTGACTGCGGATGGGCAACGGACGCTAAGTCCAGTCGGATGCCCTGCGTCGCGCAGAAACGGGCCAAGGCGCCTTTGGCAAAATTTGTGCCATTGTCGGTGATGATGCTGTGTGGTATGCTGTACCGAGTCGTGATGTCGGCGATGAAAGTCACCGCAGTCGGACCATTCAACTTCTTGATGGGTTTTACTTCTATCCACTTGGTGAACTTGTCCACCGCGACAAATAGATGATTTAGGCCACCTCGTGCCGTCTTGAATGGTCCCACCATGTCCAGGCCCCAAACCGCAAAGGGCCAGGCGATGGGGATGGTCTTGAGGGCGGAAGCCGGCTGAAGCGGCTTGGAACGGAACATCTGGCACCCCTTGCATTTTTCTAGGGCAGTTGGCCAGAAGAAACCGTGCCGGAAGGCTTTGGCGACGAGTGCTCTTGAAGCTGCATGGTGGCCGCACTCGCCTTCATGGATGTCTCTAAGAATTGTCTGGCCTTGTTCTGCCTCGACGCAGCGTTGGTAGACACCAGTGACGCTGTGCCTCACCAGCTCTCTGTTGACTATGGTGTAAGCTGCCGCTCGACGTTGTACTTGCCGAGCCAAGATTTCATCAGCTGGCAGCTCTTTGTTTACAAGGAACTTGAGGATGGGCTGGGCCCATGAGGGCACTGCTATTTCTTCAATTGCCACTATTGCGACTTGGACAAGGGCGGCTGGGCTGGGAGGCGGCAGGCTGGAGTCCGCGGCCGCTTGCTGGATTGGCGAAGTCCTCGGGCCGACTAGCGCAGTCCCCGGGCCGACTGGCGCAGTCCCCAGGCCAAGTTCTGGAATCTTCGGGCTGACCGCCGCAGTCCCCGGGCCGGGTTCTGAAGTCCCTGGGCCGGCTTCGACTGCGGTATTCTTGGAGCCGTCTGTAAGAATTCTTGTGCCGTCTGCTGGTGCTCTTGAGTCGGATCCGACTTCTTCGGGGGGAGCCGGCACAAAAATGGAGTCGGATTCTGGTGAGGGCTTGATAGACGGCTTGAGGAGGCGCTGAAGGGCGATGCCGGGTGGTATCGCTTGGCGGGTGGAGCCGACCCATGCCAGGGCGTCTGCTTGGTCGTTGTCGTTTCTTGGCACGTGAAGGAACTCGCACCCCTCAAAATATCCGCTGAGTTGCTGCACCAGGAAGCAGTAGCTCACCATGTTTGCATCTTTGGCGTCCCAGTCGCCAGATGACTGCTGGACCACCAAATCAGAGTCGCCGTAGTACAGGATCCGGCGGATGCCGAGTTCTTTGGCAAGCCGGAGCCCGTGAATGAGCGCCTCGTATTCGGCGACATTGTTGGAGGCGGCGAAGTGGATCTGCAACGCATACTTGAGCTTGTCGCCTTTAGGGGAGGTGAGGACGACGCCGGCTCCCAAGCCGGTGCGCATCTTGGAGCCATCGAAATGCATCCGCCAATGGGTCGAGTCGGGCACTCGCGGCAGGTACTGGGTCTCGGCCCAGTCGACAAGGAAGTCGGCTAGTGCTTGCGACTTGATGGCGGTGCGGGGCTGGTAGTAGATGGTGTAGGGAGCCAAATCTATGGCCCATTTGGCCACTCGGCCCGAAGCATCTCGGCTTCCAATGATCTCGGCCAGTGGAGTTGTGCAGACCACAGTGATTGGATGCTCTTGAAAGTAAGGCTTCAACTTCTTGGCGGCAAAATGCACGCCGTAGCACATCTTCTAGTAGTGGGGGTAATTCTGCTTGGAGGTCGACAGTACCTCGCTCAGGTAATATACCGGTCTCTGGACAGGGAGCGCCTTCCCTTCCTCCTTGCGTTCAACTACGATGACTGTGTTGACTACCCGGCTGGTGGCGGCAATGTATAGGAGCATAGGCTCTTTAGGAGTCGGAGTCGACAGCACAGGGGGAGTAGTCAACATCTTCTTCAACTGGAGAAATGCTTCGTCCGCTTTGTGGTTCCTCTCGAAAAAGGTGGTCTTCTTCATCAGTTGGTACAAAGGGAGGGCCTTCTCGCCCAGCCGACTGATGAATCGGCTGATGGATGCCAAGCAGCCAGTGAACTTTTGCACATCTAGCAGTCGGCGGGGGACCTCCATCCTCTCGATGGCCTTGATTTTTACAGGGTTGCACTCTATGCCACGTTCGGAGAACAGGAAACCAAGGAGCTGGCCGGCTGGTACTCCGAAGACGCACTTTTCTGGGTTGAGCTTGATCTGGAATCGGCGCAGGTTCTCAAAGGTTTCCTTGAGGTCTTCCAACAGTGTTCCACGTTTTTCCGTCTTCACCACCACATCGTCTACATAGACGTGGGCGTCTCTGCCGAGTTGCTTGAGGAGGCACTTATGCATCCAACGCTGAAAGGTGGTGCCGGCATTCCTCAAGCCAAACGTCATGGTCAGGTAGCAGAAGGCTCCAAACGGCGTGATGAAGGCAGTCTTCAGTCTGTCTGTCGGGTTCATCTGATCTGGTGATATCCTGAATATGCATCTAAGAAGCTCAACAGCTCGCATCCGGCTGTGGAGTCTATCACCTGATCAATTCTTGGTAAAGCAAATGGGTCCTTGGGGCAAGCTTTGTTGAGGCTTGTGTAGTCAATACACATCCGCCACAGCTTGTTCTTCTTCAATACCAGGACCGGATCTGCTAACCATTCTGGAAAAAACACCTCCATAATGAAGCCGGCTGCAAGGAGTCGGGCTATCTCTTCCCCAACAACTCTTCTTTTCTCTTCTGACAGGCGGCGCAAGAGCTGCCTGACGGGTTTCACATCAGATCAGACATGTAACTTGTGCTCGGCGAATTCCGTTGGTACACCTGGCATGTCTTTAGGGGACCATGCGAAGATGTCTCGATTCTCATGGAGGAAATCGATGAGCTCGCCTTCCTATTTGCTGTCTAGGTTTGCACCTATGACATCGTGCCTATCTGGGTGCTCCGAGTCCAAAGGTATCCTCTTTGTTTCTTTAGCCGGCTTGAACAAACCCTCAGCTTCCGACTCCTTGGGGTCGGGCGACATCTCTGGCTGCTTGCCGGCCATTGCCACAACCCGATCAAGAAGCCACCTCTCAGCCGCGATCACCAGGGACTCGGCCAGCCGACTGCTCTCAGTCGCGCAAGCGAACGACTTCCTGTAGTCGCCAGCTACGGTCAGAATCCCCTTCGAACTCGGCATCTTCATCTTGAGGTAGGCGTAGTGGGCGACCGCCATGAACTTGGCCAAAGCAGGTCGGCCAAGCAATGCTTGGTATGGGCTTTCGAGGTCTACCACTTCAAACCAAACTGGCTCTCAGCAGAAATGATCTTTGTCTCCGAAGAGGACGTCTATCAGGATCTTGCCGATTGGTGAGCAGAAAAGGCCAGGTACAATGCCGTGGAACACAGTTCGGCTGCTCTGAAGCTGTCTTTGCTTGATTCCTAACTTCTCCATGGTCTCCTTGTACAGGATGTTGATGCTACCGCCTCCATCTATCAACACTCGCAAAAACCAAGCGGCCCGCCTATCTGTGGCCAAGGTGCACTCAAAACCAGGGTGTATGAGCCCGGATTCGGCATCACCTCTGGGTGATCAGCTCTGCTCCAACTGATAGGCTTCTCGGACCAATGCATAAACTCCAGAGCTTCTGATGCTACTGTATTTACTTCTCGCTGCTGCAGCCATTTGCTGCGTCGATCATCAGCCACACTGGTGAACACCACATAGGCTCCGTGCTCTTCCGGGTACTCATCTTGTACGGCGCCGACTGGCCTGGCGGCCGTCTGCTGGGGCGGCGGTGGAGGCGGTGGCCCAGCAGGCGGAGGAGGAAGAAGGCCGTCTCCCTTGGCGATTCTGGTGAGCCAATGGCATTTTCGGCTGGTATGGTTTGACGGCTTCGCGCCACTGTGGAACTTGCAGGGACCATCTAGAGTCTGCTCGTAAGAGAAGGCTGGCAACCAGTTAGACTTGCTGCCTTTCTGTCGCTTCACCGGAGGCTGCCCCTCCGGTTGTTGGTCTTCGACTGTCGCAACCTGCCGGCTGCTGGAAGCCGGCTGCGGGGCCTTGCGCTTGTGATCATTCTGTTGTTGTCGCCGACTGGCGTCTCTAGCCGGAGTTCTGGGAGCCTGAGGGGCCACCTTGCCAGTCGCACTAACTTGAATCTCCGTCTTCATGGAGGAGTCGGCCGTGGCATACTTGTCTACTATGACCAGCAGCTCATCGAGGGTCTCCTGCTCGTCGCAGAGGAGCCTATGCTTGAGGAGGGTGCCTTCTCTGCACCCGGCGGTGAAGTACTCGATAGCATGCACCTCGTGCACGCCCTCGCAGGAGTTCCGGAGCTCGCCCCAGCGTGTGAGGTAGTCGCGAGTTGATTCGTCAGGACCTTGAACACACAAGGAAAGCTAGCGCAGCTTGGAGGGTCGCTTGTACGTGCTTGTGAAGTTGCGGATGAAGGCTTCGGTGAAGTCGACCCAGCTGTTGATGCTGCGGGGCTTCAGACTATTCAACCATGTCCGGGTCGTGCCCTGGAGCATGAGTGGAACATACTTCACGGCAACACGCTTATTGCTGTTCACTATGTTGACGGCTGTGGAGTAGTCAACTAGCCAATCTTCCGGCTTCACGGAGCCGGTGTACTTGGGCGTGTCTCGGGGGAGCGTGAACCCTTTGGGAAAGGGCTCGTCTCGAATGCGGGGTCCGAAACAAGGCGGACCCAACTCGTCTTCTTCTTCCAGCGCTAGGGATCGGTGGAGTCGGTCGATCCGATAGCGGGCATCGTTCTCCCCAACTCCCTCTCGGCGGCCAAGGCGGTCGCTGAGAGTCGGATGCTCAATAGGTGGCGGGGAGACTCCCCTTTCTCTTCGTGGTGGGGGAGGCAGATAGTCGCCCTGCCGTTCCACTTCTCTTGGGCGGCCGTCTTGGTCGCGCTCAATGGTGATGCGAGTCCGACTGCGACTGACAGCCGGATCCTTGTCTTTTCTTCCGCGGACACCGCCAGTCGGCATCCAAGATGTCGCGCCCTGATCTCAGCGGGGAGGCAAGTCGTCATTTGGTCGCTACGGGGCCTCTGTGTGGCAGCCGGCTTCATTCTGCGTGGCAGCCGCCTTGAGGAGCTGCTGGACCCGCTCCGTCATCAGGCGGCGCTCTTCACCCTCAAAGTTGTCTAGCTCGTCTGCCGCCGCCTGGGCGGCACGGATGTTCTCTGCAGGTGTGGCGTACACGGGGCGATCGGCCCCGAACAGGTTGGCGATGGCCACGCCGCGTTGCTAGACCGCGCCTAGGCGGCTAGGCCCAGTCGGAGCTGGCGAGCCACCCACAGCGCGATCCATCTCACGTTGGTAGGCTGCTTACAAGTGTGTCATGCTTGCCAGCTTCTTCGCACCTTCGACGATCTGTAGGCGGCGCGTCTCCAGGGTTTCGGCGTCGGCGTCTTCCGGAATGGGCGCGGTCAAGTCTCGTAGAGCCGCATCGAGTGGGTCATGAGCTCCCTCACTGGAGTGCTCGCCATGACTGATGACAAGCACCTCCGTGACGGCGCTTCCGCCGCTCTCCTCGTAAGGGAGCGGCTCGTCGTAGACCACCACGTTGGTGGGGAATGCGTCGAACGACACAGCGTCGGAGTCGACCAGCATCGGGTCGGTGGAGCCTAAGGACTCCAAGTCCACGGCAGGCTCGCCGGTGACATGGAGTTGCTCGAGGAGGCCCGCGAGGAGGCTCTCGGGGCCGCCCGTGCCTGCGTCGGATGCAGGCTCGTCGGAGATGCAAACCTTGCCAAGAAGATCGGCAAGGCAGCTCGCCGTGCAGGCATCGTTGATGCCTTGCAGCGCGTCGGGGCAAGCGCCATCGGGCGTGCCGGGCTGGCTACGCGCGCTGGGGAGGAAGAAGGTTCCCGTCCAGAGCAGATCTCCAGACGATGGTGCACCTCGGCCCCCGGTGGGCGCCAAATGTCGGGGGTTGGGTGCGACATATGCCAAAGGATGGCTTATCATGGTGGGAGCGAGTAGAACGTCGCCGGTGCCAGGAAACGGAATGAGGCGAAGACATGCACGCCGGCGGATCTTACCCAGCTTCGGGGCTCTCCGGGGAGATAACACCCCTACTGCTGCTCTGCGGGGTCTCCGCATGATCACTAAGGCAAAGTGAGTACAAGGTTGCTCCTCGAGCTGTATTCTGGAGGTAGGAGAAGGCAAGGCTAGCTCTCTCCTTCCTATATGATCTGGTCTAGTGCTAATGGATTCCAACCCTTTGCATGGGTGCCCCGGGGGGTTTATATAGGCCTACCCCCCGGGGGTACAATGGTAATCCGGCTGGGCACGGGTCCCAGCCGTCTGTCTCTCAGGCCGCCGTCTTCTCCGCCGACTGCTGGGGCCCGCCGACTGGCGGACCCCGCCGACAGGTTCGGCACTGTAGTCGTGCTTCTAATGACGCAGGCTTGGTCATGGGGTCGTGGCAACAGTGTCGCCGCCTGACGGACGATCACTGTCGCCATTCCCTGTCTTGTCTAGTTAATGGTGTGTGGGGCCTGTGGGAGGGGCTGGCTGACTCCAGGGGGCTGACTCCCATGGGTCTGCCTTTGGGGCGCTCTCGCCGTCTTCTGTGTTCCCGCTAACGGGTGGGTCCCGCCGTCTCTGGGCCGTACAGGTAGGCCATCATGGGCACAGTGCGCCGTCCCCTGAGGCTGAGGTCAGGGCGGGCATGCAAACAGTACCGCGCCACGATGGAGATCTTCAGCGATACGGCGCACTGTAGCCATGCCGGCCCCTTGTAAGCAGGGTGGAGACGGCCATGCTGTAACCGTACCCCGCCCCGTCCATTGTGGCGAAGGCAGGAGATGGGTGGAGTTGCGGGCCAACTCCCATGGGAGTCGGCGTGTCTTGGAGTCGCCTCTGGGACTCGGCTTATCTTGGAGTCGCCTCTGGGACTCGGCTTATCTTGGAGTCGCCTCTGGGACTCGGCTTGAGGGGCGCAGCCTACCCCGATGTCTTGAAAGGTTCTGGGGCTTGGGTTAGCCTACCCGTGGCCCATTACTCCGACACCAATACAATGCTTGCTAACCTTCAATAAATTTACAACCTCTACTTCTTAGATGTGAAGTCATTACTCCCCATGGGATAAGCAAATGAGACATATATAATTTCAGATTTATGACATTCAACTCATTCAACCATTTACTCATAGGATATAAGTGAAGCACACGAGTAAATGACAAACTACTCCAAAAAGATATAAGTGAAGATCAATGAGTAGCTGAATAATTATGTAACTATGTGTAGACTCTCTCTCTCATTAAAGAATTTCAGATCTTGGTATTGTATTCAGCAAGAAAAACAAAATAAAATGACACTCCAAGCAAAACACATATCATGTGGTGAATAAAAATATAGCTCCAAGCAAAGTTACCGATGAACGAAGACGAAAGAGGAGATGCCTTCCGAGGCATCCCCAAGTAAAGTTACCTTAAGACACAAATCAACCAAATCCCTAATGTCAACTAGATACTCCATTGTCACCTCAAGTATCCGTGGGCATGATTATACAATATGCATCACACAATCTAAGATTCATCTATTCAACCAACACAAAGTACTTCAAAGAGTGCCCCAAAGTTTCTACTGGAGAGTCAAGACGAAAATGTGTGCCAACCCCTATGCATAGGTTCATGGGCGGAACCCGCAAGTTGATCACCAAAAAATACATCAAGTGGATCACGTGAATATCCCATTGTCACCACAGATAAGCACGGCAAGACATACATCAAGTATTCTCAAATCCTTAAAGACTCAATCCGATAAGATAACTTCAAAGGGAAAACTCAATTCATCACAAGAGAGTAGAGGTGGAGAAACATCATAAGATCCAACTATAATATCAAAGCTCGCCATACATCAAGATCGTGCCAGAGAGAGAACACGAGAGAGAGAGAGAGAGAGATCAAACATATAGCTACTGGTACATACCCTCAACCCCGAGGGTGAACTACTCCCTCCTCATCATGGATAGCGCCCGGATGATGAAGATGGCCACCGGTGATGGATTCCCCCTCCAGAAGGGTGCCGGAACAGGCTCCCGAGAGGTTTTTTGTGGCTATAGAGGCTTGCGGCAGGAACTCCAGATCTATCTTCGTTCTTGATGTTTTTAGGGTACGTCGACTTATATAGGCGAAAGAAGTCGGTCGGGGGAGCCTCGAGGGGCCCAGGAGACAAGGGCGCGCCCAGGGGGGTGGGTGCACCTTCCTATCTCCTAGCTTCCTCGAGCCTTCCCTGGACTGAACTCCAAGTCTCCCGGATCATATCCTTTCCAAAAATCACGCCCCCGAAGGTTTCATTCCGTTTGGACTCCGTTTGATATTCCTTTTCTTCGAAATACTGAAACAGGCAATAAAACATCAATGTGGGCTGGGCCTCCGGTTAGTAGGTTAGTCCCAAAAGTAATATAAAAGTGTATAATAATGCCCGTAATCATTCAAAACAGATAATAAAATAGCATGAATGCTTCATAAATTATAGATACGTTGGAGACGTATCATCCACCTCCCTGGTGCTCTCAGCGCGGCATGGTCAACTTGATCATGGAATGACTTCCATCGGACATGGACTGTACGTGAAGAGGCTGACAGATGGGTCCACGGCCGCACAGAAGGAAATGCCTCCTTATTACGCACAAAATAATGATTCCTCCAGCTGACATCTGGGACCCACCAGAAGGGCCTCTGTATTTCGTGAAAAAAACGTTCCCCTGCTGACAGGTCGGACCCACCAGCTATATCTTCGCACGCAAGGAAGTGCCTCCTTATCAAGCAAAAAAATGAATACCCCCCTGCTAGCTCGGACCCACCATAGTGTGTGGCTGACTTGTGGGCCTACTAAGTTGACAGGGACAGAGGGTGTTGTCAACTTAGTCAATACTCCATTGACTGTATGATGTCCATCCAACAACATAGTGCTTCTTCAACCTCTGGTCTTCTTGCTCTAGCCAACCAAAGCAGCGCCGGTAGTGCCGCCTGCTCCTGCCTCCCGTGGCCGGCTGTGCTACCGCGGAGGCCTCACCGCCCCCATACTACTCCCACCGCTGGCCAGGCCATCCCTCTACTCACCCACACCCCCCGTTATTCTGTGGCGACGGCAGCCTCACACCACAGTCGAACCAGTGAACCCTCGTACTCCTCTCTGCATGGGCATCCACTGTCGCGTCTTCCCCGGCTCTGCGTCGTCCCCTTCCTAGGCCTCGCCGTCGTCCACCATTGTCGTGCTCTCGGCGCGGCGTGGTCAACGTGGTCAAGGAATAACTTCCATCGGACGTGGATTGTACGTGGAGAGGCTGACAGCTGGGTCCACGGCTGCAGCAAGGAAGTGCCTCCTTATTACGCGGAAAATAATGATACCTCCACCTGACAGCAGGGACCCATCGGACGGGCCACTGTATTTCACGAAAAAACGTTTCCCCTGACTGCTGGGACCCACCAGCTACATCTTCGCACAAAAGTGCGTTCGGGCAAAAAAACGATTCGCCCCCCTGACTGCTGGGACCCACCAGCTACATCTTCGCACGCAAGGAAGTGCCTGATAGTCAGGACCCACCTGGTCGAAGCGTATGTAGCGTTGTCATTCTGGTCGCGAACGTGTACGTACATACTGGTCGATGTAGAGGCGCGCACGTGTCGTAGTAGAGGTGCACAGGTAGCATGTACACGCACGTACAACGGCCAGGGTGCAAGAAAGTAAATACGGCCACGTACGTACATACGGGCGGGGTCTCGAACGCCTACTCGTGCATACGTACGGCCAGGGCTCATGTACATGGCTGGGTCAGAATGGAGAAACAACGTCGCCATCGTGTTCATGGGGAGCCAACCGGCTGGGTCGGAACGGAATGCGTCGTCGTGTTCATTGGGAGGGCTTGGACGGAACAGGCGATGGAAACGAGGCCTAGCATACCACAGAACGGAGGAAACGGCCTTGTGTTCGACCGGCCACGTTCGAAACAGGATCATGTTCATCGGGAGGGGTCTGGCGTACCGCAAAACGGAGGAAACGGACTTGTGTTGGACCTCCTACGGTCGAAATGGGGTCCTGTTGGTCGGGAGGTGTGTGGCGTACTGCAAAACGGAGGAAATAGACTTGTGTTGGAGTGCTATGGTCGAAACAGGGGTCCTGTTCATCAGGAGGGGTGTGGCGTACCGCAAAACGGGACTCCACGGGATACTGTTCATCTCCACCATTGACCTCCTCCAGCCTCCACGGGCTACTGTTCATTAACCGTCGACCTCCTCCAGCCTCCACCTGCGACTGTTCATCCACGGGCTCCTGTTCATCCAGCCTCCATCGTGCGCTACTCCATCGGCTACGGTTCAACCACCCCTCTCCACGAGCTCTTGTTCAACCACCCCTCCATGGGCTACTGTTCATCCACCCCTCCACCGTCTACTGTTCATCTAGCCCTCCACGGGGTCGTCCTGTTCATCCAGCCCTCCACAGGGTCCTGTTCATCCAGCCCCAACCGGCTCGATTGATCGGGGTCCTGTTCATCTAGAGGCAACACCACGGGGTCCTATTCATCCACCCCCACC
>NC_041393.1:141489978-141581651 GCF_002162155.2 Triticum dicoccoides | reverse complement strand
TCACTATTCATCCAGAGGCAGCATCGATCGGCTTCAGTTAGCAGCAGTAGCGAAGGAATTGCTCGATCGGGTTCAGTTAACAGCCATCGATCGATCGCTTGGCTTCAGTAACACGGAGCATGTAGTGCAATCGCTCGGGTTCAGTTAGAGCCCAACGCCTCGCACACATGCGCGTACGTGTACAAGAGAAACGCGCATCGCTCTGCCCCGACCACCCACCGTAACCGGGAACACCCCGATATTTTCCTCGCCCTCGCTTCTACCATGGTTCTTTCCGTCATGGACGGCCCAAAGAATGTCATGCGGCTGCGTCTCCGGCCTGCCCAGGACGAAAAGCCCATTTTTTGTCATGATTTTTTGTCATAGAAGTAGGAGCCCACCACATCTATGATGATACCTGGTTTTTTCACAATTATCGTCATAGAAGTATCATAAGTATGACAGAAAAAAAATTGTTCGGCCCAAAATGTCACGGATGTGTCTTTTTATTGTAGTGCGTGCTGAACTCAATCATGAGATGGAGGATGTAGAATCCATATTTCTTGCTTGGTTTTGGGACACGGATGCAGCAGAAGTTTGTTTTATGCGTGAAACCCATCTTCTTGTTCCTTTGTATCCTGATCTGCATGTGGCCACCTCTAATGCTGAAGCCTTGGAGAGCATCATCTAGAATATTCATTATGTGGGTGTAGTCCTTCTCGTAGTCTCTAGAAGGGTCGAAATACACGGCATGGGAGACTCGCGGGTAAAGAACGATAAGGATGGTGCACCCGTTGCTGCGGGGAAAAGACACCTCAAATTATTCTCCATATGAGCGAGAAGGAATGATTGAAATGCACGAAAGGGTTGTCCAAAACTGACTTACTTTGGATGATAAGGCAAGAGGACAATTTCTTGGCCTTATTCTGTACCATGAAGTTTTGGAGGTAGTCCCTAGCAGTTTCACGCTCAAAGTCGCCGAGACTCAAGAAAGACTCGTGCATGTAGTAGGAATCCGCCACACCGATTTGCGAGACTTCTTCTCTCTTCGTGACGGAGCTCATATGTAGCATAAAAGGCGGATGATTGTAAATTGAGCCACCTTGTCAGAAACATCTCAAGGATATGGTCAAACCGCGGGAAGAACACCTCCGCGGGCTGTGTGTCGACGTAGCACTTCCCCTCAGGCACACGAGTCGCGTATGTCGGATATCCTGGATCCTTCGAGGCTAGTAGGCTTTTCTCAGTCGACAGCACGTGGTCGTGCAGTCTCCTGAGATCCCCTGATAGTGCCTCTAGCGGTTTCGGCGGTAGCATCGACTCGCCCGTGAGATGGAACATGGCCGCACCTTTCATGGGTACACGCTCTTCAGAATCCATCGTCTGGCTGCTATGTGCTCTGGCTTGTTTGGAGGTATCTATCTTCCGCGATCTCTTCCTCTCCTTTTTCTTAGGCACACCTTCCAGACCCTTCCTTAACCCCTGCCCCAGTGTTCCCGGGCTAAGCACTGTATGACCCCCGGCTATTTGAGCCTGTGTTGAGGCGACATCTTTAGGCATGTCCTGTAAGGATTTCATGAAGAGAGACTTCTTGCAATCCCTGCTATGACCTTCCATCCAGGGCAGATCATCCATATCCTCATTAGCATGCTGATAGCCCGATTCGTCATATGGTTGACTCATCATATCTAAGTCACAGTCATACGCGTTTTCATTGAGGAAAGCCATTGGGTCGACCTCCGTCTCATCATCCATTCTCTGTTCTATAGGACCGATTACATCAGCCAATACTATTGCACCACCTTCATCACATTGTCCGCCGCTCTCACCCGACACTAGAGGAGCTGGTAATTGCGTAGGCGGGGTCATGGTCTCTACACATGCTTGTTGATGTGTGGTTATTGGTGTGCTCTCGGCTGGCTCCAGACGAATACGATTCTTCAGCCATAGCAGCACCCAACCCTTGCAGCTTCCAATCCGTGGTAGGGTCTCGTCGTCCTCTCCCACATGCTGTACTGGAGGAGGCAAATCCTCGTGCCCTGATTTCACACTGGACAAGTTAACCCTGAAGTGCCCAGTAGGGATCGGCTGGTTGTGGAACGTGGGTTGCAAGGGGTTCATTATCACCCCCTTTCCCACATCCACCTTCTGGCCTTTGATCAAGTAGAGTATGGTGCACGGGGTTTCTTCGGCCTGCAAACACATGTCTGTGGCGTAAAACATCCGAAAGGCAACGAAAATGGAATATTCTCTCTCTCTCTCTCTCTCTCTATATATATATATATATATATATATATGTTGGCATGGCATGTAATTACCGTGAGGGTGTTGAGCTCAGCCAAAGACGAAGGCCCACCTAGCGCGCTAGAGACTAAGGACGGGCTGCTATGAGCGGGAGCGAGTTCGAGAGGAAGCCCGGTTGCATGAGCAAGTGATGGTGTGGTGGTGTTGTTGTTCACGGAGTTGCTCCCGACGAAACTGGGCAACGGGAAATCATGTATCGTCTTGTCTGGATTTTCCTTCATTCAGTTGATGATAGCAGAAACCAAGTTAGTAGCAAAATCATTTCTGCAGGCAATTACAGCTGCATTGACTACCTGCTGTAGCAACTCATTTTTCTCCTCGGCGGTCTTTTTCGCGTCCTCAGCTGCTTTTTTCTCAACCACAAGCTTCACCTTCTCGTTGATGTCTGCCTGACTAAACTTCTTTTTCTGCTTCTTGGCCTCCGGGCCCTCGTTGTAAAACACCTTCCACGTGGCGCCATCTCCAGCACCGTGTACACGACCATATTGCGGCCGCTAGCCCAAAGGAAGTCCCTTAAGTTCGTTCAAGGCCCGGTTGAGAGGGGTGTCCCACTTGGGCCTCATCGGAGAAGTAGGGCTTTCGGCTGCAAGCTGGTGTTGCTTCTCCTACAGAAGGAGCGTGAACCGTTTAGGAATGTGTAGTCGACTAGATCTGGAGCTAAATGTAAGGTGGTAAAACAATAATTACTAGTAGTCTAATCAATTTCCTCGTGATCTGGTCCATGTAAAAAACCTTCTTTTCCTTGTCCCACTTGTAGCGGGCCCTGATGAAGTCACGCTCCAAGGGGTTGGTGAACTTCGCGAAGGGGTCTGGGAGACCCGCGGCTTCACGTTCCGCGTCCTCCTTATCCCATATGGGCCTTTTACTGAGGTAGCCACGGCTTCAGAGGCAATGCTTCCCCGTGTTCCTTTGCTGAAGGCTCTTGAATTTTGCAGCCTTAGACTTGGCTGCCTCGGTAGTGCAAGTGTCCTTGAACTTTTCGAACTCCTCTTCCGTAAGTGTCGAATTTTCCTCCAGAATCTTGGACTGGGGTTCCTCAGCCTCAATAGCTTGTTTCACCCTCCCTTTCCAGGAGGCCAAATCATTGTTGAACATGCCCATGGCGTGATTGTTAATCTTTTTCATCTTCGGATCATCCCATGGTTGTTCTATGTTATCATCCCGGTCGGGGAACTTGAATCTCTTATGCAACTTTGTCAGGAGCAACTGCATCAAATGTTCTTTACTCCTTAAGTCATCATCATTGATGCTCGCGCGTTCCCGTAGGATGCATCCTACTTGGTTCCTATAGCACTTGCGAGGTTCTTCCGGCTCTAATGGCTCAAACTTGCCAGGTGCCATCTTTGTGATCACCAGTTGTCCAATCCCTAGTTTGTTAGGTTTTTGTATCCTCTGCTTCTTCTTTTCGGTAGCGGCATCGGTGCCGGTACCTTCCCCGCCGGTATCTTCCCCGCCGGTACCTTCCCCGCCGGTCTCGGCGCCACCATCGGTGCCGACACCGTGAGTGTCAATGTCGGCGTCAGTACCATCATCTAGGCCGACATGCAAATCTTGACTTTGCAATTGCTTAGCAGTCAAATAGTCGAGGTACTCTTGTTCACCTTCATAATCCATCTCGTCTGCATCTTGGTCAGAGGCCCAGTTTCTTTGTTGTTCGACATGTTTCCTATGATTAAGTATCCCTGTTTAATTCTAAAATTATGAAAAAAAATGAGAAATTACATAAAAAAGAAATCTATGTTTGTCGGAATGTCGTTTCCTAGCAACTCCCAGCACTCGATATGCCTACTATCTAGCACAAATCATGCCAAAATTCACGGAAAATTTTGACATGACCTTTGCTAAAAATGGACATATTGAGCGCCTGAAATTCACCGAAACGGAAATGAATCAACAATCCTGCGTAACATAGGCCACTCGGATCATTTACCCTACACATAATCATCATGTCCAAATGACATGTCCAAAACATCACATGTCCACTTCAAATTCCACATATATAACTTGAAGAAAAAACCTAGCTAAATTCATAACTAAATATATAACCTAATTAACCATCTGCCCTAACTAAAACCTAAGTAAATTAACCAAAGAACCCTAGCTACCAGAGAGAGGAGTTGTGGTGGGGGGCTTACAGAAGGTGCAGGCCCGACGGCAGCCGAGGTTGGGAGGGGTCGGGGTCGAGCGCTGGGGCCGGAACCGGGGTCGGGGTCAGGGCCGGGGCCGTGGGCGAGCGTCGGGTCTAGAGCCGGGGTCGGGGCCGGGACCAGAGCCGGCGCCGGGGTCAGGGTCGGAGTCGGGGGCGAGCGCATGGGCGCGGCGAGGGCAGGGCTCCGGCGGCACGACGGGGGAAGAGAGAGTGTGGGGATTTGGGGGAAAAGAGGCGGGACGAAGAGAGGAGTGGGGATTTTGGGGGTTAAGTGGGCATAGTAGTAGCATGTTTAAGAGAAACGCTCTATAGCTACTCCAGGTAGCTATAGCGGTTTTCGTAGAAACCGCCACTGCTACCTTGACTAGCTATAGCTCTTTTCTCACAAAAGCGCTACTGCTATAACCAGTACCTATATAGCAGTTTTCCTGTTTGTTTCCTTCTATTTTATTTTCCTTTATTTTCTCTCACTTTTCTTTTTCCTTTTTTCTGAGAGCAGTGAACGAAGGGAAGGTGATATATATTGCATCATTTGACGGTTAAGTATGTATACAAAATAGGAACATATATATTACATCATTGGCCCCATGCATAATAATGGCTAAGTAGGTATACAAAATAGGAACATATATATTACATCATTTGACCAACAACATAATGTTCCTCAGCGTTAACGTTTTCGTTTTTGAG
This sequence comes from Triticum dicoccoides, assembly GCF_002162155.2. Lineage (NCBI taxonomy): Eukaryota > Viridiplantae > Streptophyta > Magnoliopsida > Poales > Poaceae > Triticum > Triticum dicoccoides. Next base: position 141,576,529 of record NC_041393.1, on the reverse strand, counting down.
TCAGCTTCTCTCCCTTCTTGTTCGTTGAAGAATAATTGAGCCCCTCATTGTGACTTTGCCTTTTCCATGGAGTACGATTGTTCTTAGGTAATGTAGTACTGATTATTATTTTGACGTATACTTCATCATCATCGTCATCTTCCCTCATTGGGTTGCCGTACTGATCGTAGTCTTCCTCGTTGGCGACTCCATCCATTCCAATGATGTTCCTTTTGCCTCTCCTCACGACAACACAGCTGGGATTGCGCGGGTCAGTTATGAAGAAGCATTGTGTCACGTGCTTAGCATGTACCCATGGCTCGTTTTTTGCGATAGCGTTCACGGTAGCGCTCTTGGCGTCGGGTATAATCATGGTAGTGAAATTCTAGTTTTCTCTTTCGACATTATTAGCCCATCTGACACAGAGCATCGTCATGTTGTGCAGTCCAGAGTAGTCAAGCTCCCAGATCTCCTTGACCCTTCCATAAAATCTTTTGGTTGCGTCGTTGTCGCTGTCGGTCATGCATTCCATCGTCACCCCTCAGTTCTGATCATCACTATCCATATCTTTGGCCTCCGTGTAGTACGCATATCCGTTGATATCGTATACCTGATAGGTTATGAGGTTGGGCGAGGGGCCATGTGCTAAGGCGTATATGAGCAATCCGTCCTTAGAGCCCTTCTCCGGGGTAACAATAATATGCTCTTTGAACCAATGCAGGAAAGCAGAGTCGTGCTCTCTAGTAACTTTGGCGTTCGTCCTACATACCCCCGGTCACGATACTTCTTTGCGATAATTTCTTTGTGCAGTTCCACGAAAGGATCTACCTCGTCTAGGTGTTGTAGCACTACCAAGTTTTCTCTGTCAAAGTCGCTGCATCGATCTGAGTATGCCACGTGCAGTTCCATGCGGCCGTTGGAGTGACCTTCTCCTTCGAGCCTCCCATCGTGCTTGTTAACGGGCAAACCAACACTAACACGAGGTGGCTGGTCACTGCCATATAGAAAATTCTCACAGAAAGAGATGCACTCTTGTGTCATATAGCCCTGGACGATGCTTCCATCCGGACGGGACATGTTACAAACGAATCCTTTGATGATCCCATTCATCCTCTCAAACGACATCATGTTGTGCAGGAATGACGGCCCCAGGTCTATTATGTCATCCACAATAAGGACACACAGATGCACCATCACATCGAAGAACGCGGGCGGGAAGTACATCTCAAGCTCATTTAGTATCACAAAAATCTCTTCCTGTAGCCTTTGGAGCTGCCTCACACTGATCGACTTTCGAGAGATGACGTCAAAAAAGTTGCAGAGACCAATAAGCGTGTCACGGACGTTCTTGTCCATTATCCCTCTAAGGGCAACAGGTAGTATATGCGTCATCATCACAGGACAGTCATGGGACTTCATCCCATTGAACCTTTTCTTGTCTGTGTCTAGATATCTACTTATCTTGCCACAGTAACCGGAACTAACTTCGACTCTGGTAAGGCACTTAAAGAATTGATTGATCTCAGCCTGACTTAGGGTGAAGCAAGAAGGGGGGCAATAATCCTCTTTCTTTATTTTCTTGCCCTTCTTCTCCCACGCCTCTGTCTCTGTCTCTATCTCGTCTAACTTTTTACGGGGCGGCATGTGTAGATCTTCCTTGATATTCAAATCTTGCAAGTCTTTTCTTTCCCTCGGCCCATCCTTGGTCTTATCCGGCATGTTCATTAGTGTCGCGAGCAAGCTCTCAAGGACATTCTTACAGATATGCATTTTATCAAGGCAATGAGGTATATCGAGTTTGTGCCAGTTGTAACACCCACGATGCGGCTATATCTCCCACGTGTCGAAGCACGACTTAGAGGCATAACCGCATAGTGGTTTTGTCGCAAGAAGGGTCATCTTCACACAATCCCATGTAATGAACAAGAATGGGATAAAGAGAGTTGGCTTACAATCGCCACCTTCACACAATACATAATTTAAGGTTCATACATCATTCAAAATACACTCAAAGACCGACTACGGTCAAATCCAAATGAAAAGAAGATAACCCCAAATGCTAGATCCCCGATCATCCCGACTGGGCTCCGCTACTGATCATCTGGAAACGAAACATAGTAACGACCAAGGTCCTCATCAAATTCCCACTTGAGCTCGGTTGCGCCACTTGCGCTAGTATCCTCGGCACCTGCATCTGTTTTGGTAGAATCTGTGAGTCACGAGGACTCAGCAATCTCACACCTGTGAGATCAAGACTATTTAAGCTCATAGGTAGGAAAGGGGTAATATGGTGGAGCTGCAGCAAGCACTAAGCATATATGGTGGCTAACATACGCAAGTGAGAGCGAGAAGAGAAGCAACGCGTCGGTCGAGAAGCTAGAAGTGATCAAGAAGTGATCCTGAAACTACTTACGGTCATACATAACTCAAACCGTGTTCACTTCCCGGACTCCGCCGAGAAGAGACCATCACGGCTACACACGCGGTTGATGCATTTTAATGAAGTCAAGTGTCAAGTTATCTACAACCAGACATTAACAAATTCCCATCTGCCTCATAACCGCGGGCACGGCTTTCGAAAGATAATATACCCTGCAGGGGTGTCCCAACTTAGCCCATCATAAGCTCTCACGGTTAACGAAGGATATACCTTCTCCCGGGAAGACCCGATCAGTCTCGGAATCCCGGTTTGCAAGGCATTTTGACAATGGTAAAACAAGACCAGCAAGACCACCCGACTGTGCCGACAAATCCTGATAGGAGCTGCACATATCTCGTTCTCAGGGCACACCGGATGAGACAGGCTACGAGTAAAACCAGACTTCGAGTTTCCCCGAGGTGGCCCCGCAGGCGGCTCGGTTCGGACCAACACTCGAAGGAGCACTGGCCCGGGGGGGTCCAAAATAAAGATGACCCTCGGGCTCGCGAAAACCCAAGGGAAAAAGGCTTAGGTGGCAAATGGTAAAACCAAGTTTGGGCCTTGCTGGAGGAGTTTTATTCAAAGCAAACTGTGAAGGGGTTCCCATAAATCACCCAACTGTATAAGGAACGCAAAATCAAGGAACATAACACCGGTATGACGAAAACTAGGGTGGCAAGAGTGGAACAAGACACCAGGCATAAGGCCGAGCCTTCCACCCTTTACCAAGTATATAAGGTGCATTAATTAAATAGGAGATATTGTGATATCCCAAAAATATCCATGTTCCGACCAGGAACAAACTTCATATTCACCTGCAACTAGCAATGCTATAAGAGGGGCTGAGCAAAAGCGGTGACATAGCCAAACAACGGTTTGCTAGGACAGGATAGTTAGAGGCTTGACATGGCAATATGGGAGGCATGATAAACATGTGGTAGGTAGAGCTAACATAGCGATAGAGCGAGCAACTAGCAAAGCAAAGATAGAAGTGATATCGAAGGTATGGTCATCTTGCTTGCAAAGATCTTAGATTGTCGAAGGCTTGATCCTCGTTAGCGTACTCAACAGGTTCCTCGTGCATGTACTCGTCTCTCGGCTCTACCCAAAGCAAGAACACAACCAATGGAACCACAATCAAACATGGAGCAATGCACAAGCAACATGATGCAATGCATGACATGATATGCGAGATGTGATATGCAATGCATATGCGGGCTCCGGAAGGGAAAATGATGAACAAGGCATCAACTTGGCAAACCAAGTATGTCGCTGGAAAGATGGGATGATTTCGGTTGAAATCGATATAAAGATCGCCGGGAACGGATGCACGGTTTGCAAATGGCAAGCAGAACAAGAATGACACAATTCTGTGATTAACAGCATGATGCTACTTAGCATGCAACAAGAAACTATGCTACAGCACCCCAACATAATAACAAAGTATATGGCAGTGATCTATAGGAGATGCTTGACAAAAGAGTAACACTGAGCTATGGCTAAATCACACCATAGCAGGTTCAAACAAGCATGGCAAAAGTGCAAAAGATATTAGGTTGGACATGGCATAAACAGCATCAGGTAGCAATGTTCAGAGCAAGTAATCAACATGATACAGGAACTTATAATAGCAAACAAGGCATGACATGATTCTACTCAAAGCATAGAACAGAAGTACCTTACTGACCATGAGCCAAAAAGGATCATAAGAAATGATGGCATCCATGTAAATATAGCAAGTTTCGTTAACAGATTCAGCAAATAGGGCATGGCATTGACAGAATTATGAAGGCATCTTCGTGATGGCGCGGTTGGGTTACCCACGTCCGTATTGATGAGAATCCCGGATTAAGGGGGAACACGATCTCTGCTTCGACAAGACGTGCCAAGGAAACCGCTTCGCTAAATGCGCTGAGGTGGTAGAGTAAAAAAAGATTCAAGTAATGGCTTGGTAGTGGCGTGACGTCATGCCGCAAAAAACGTCAGCAGATTGAACTTGTGTATATATTATTCTCTCTACGGTGGAATGTGGAATTTATTTTGCAGAGCCGGACACTATCCTGGTGTTCACAATTTTCTATCATTCGGAGGAGGAACCCGCCTTGCAATGCCAAGCAATATACGCGCCAGACTTATCGTCATTGAAGCCTGGTTCAGGGGCTACTGAGGGAGTCCTGGATTAGGGGGTGTCCGGATAGCTGGACTACCATCATCAGCCGAACTATCATCGGCCGGACTATCATCATCGACCGGACTCCAAGACTATGAAGATACAAGATTGAAGACTTCGCCCCGTGTCCGGATGGGACTTTCCTTGGCGTGGAAGGCAAGCTTGGCGATATGGATATGTAGATCTCCTACCATTGTAACCGACTCTATGTAACCCTAGCCCTCTCCGGTGTCTATATAAACCGGATGGCTCTAGTCCGTAGGACACAACAACAACAACCCTTACAATCATACCATACGCTAGCTTCTAGGGTTTAGCCTCCTTGATCTCGTGGTAGATCCACTCTTGTAAACATCCACAATATCAATATCAATCAAGCAGGACGTAGGGTTTTACCTCCATCAAGAGGGCCCGAACCTGGGTAAAACATCGTGTCCCTTGTCTCCTGTTACCATCCACCTAGACGCACAGTTCGGGACCCCCTACCCGAGATCCGCCGGTTTTGACACCGACACCCGCCATCTTTCCTTGATGTTAGCTGCTGGGACGTCGTATCATCCATGCACCATGTGCATCCGCAATATCCATGGCACACCTGGCCTGCGACATATCCGTAACCAAGATAGTCGTGCACCGTCGTGATCAGCGCGACTCTCATGTAGAAATACTCGCCTTTGCTGGCGTCCCATGTCTTGGCCGGTGTTTTCCATAACATGTCTAACTCCTCTTGAAGTAGCCCCAGATACAAATTAATATTATTTCCTGGTTGTTTTGGCCCTTGAATCAACATGCTCATGTGAATGTACTTCGACTTCATGCACAACCAGGGGGGAGGTTGTACATCCACACAAACACGGGCCATGTGCTATGGTTGGTGTTCTGGTTGCCAAACGGATTCATGCCATCGGTACACGCGCCGAGCATGATGTTCCTTGCATCACATTCGAAATACCGATAGAAGTTGTTCAATGCTCTCCACCGGCTTCCATCCTTGACGTGTCTTAGCTTTGGATCATCTCCATCGCCGGGCTTCTTCCTCTCTGCGTGCTAGTGCATTAGCTTTGCTTCCTTGGGATCTACAAAATACCGCTGGAGACGGGGAGTGATCGGCAAGTACCATACAACTTTCTGGGGACATTTCTTCCCGGCCTTCTTGTATCAAGAAGCATTGCACACCGGGCAGCTTGTTTTTTCTGCATGCTCCTTCCGATAAATTATGCAATCATTGATGCATGCATGTTATCTAACGTGCGGCAGATCAAGAGGGCACACGATCTTCTTGGCATCATCAACACTAGTAGGACATAGATCCCCCGCGGGAAAAACATCCTTTAGGTAGTTGAGATGCTCATAGAGGCTAGCATTGGTCCATTTGTTTTTAGCCTTTGTCTTTAGGAGTTGGAGCGTGAAACTCAAGCGGGTCACCTCAGGATTGCAACCATCATACAATGGAGTGTTCGAGTCTACCACCAGTTGCTCCAGCTTAGCCTCCTCTCTAGAAGCAGCTCTCTTAGTAGTCGTCTCCTTGTGAAGCAGTGCTTGAACATGAGGGTCCCGCACGATTGAACTTAGTACCGACAAACTCTGTTGCGTGGATTCCACATTCTCTCCGCCGCCATGTCCAGCCCCTTCTCCTCCGCCATGTCTGGCCCCTTCTCCGCCGCCATGTCCAGCCCCTTCCCTGCCACCATTATAGATCATCTCTTCGTCTTGCCCCTGTTGGGGAACGTAGTAATTTCAAAAAAAATCCTACGTACACGCAAGATCATGGTGATGCATAGCAACGAGAGGGGAGAGTGTGTCCACGTACCCTCGTAGACCGAAAGCGGAAGCGTTAGCACAACGCGGTTGATGTAGTCATACGTCTTCACGGCCCGACCGATCAAGCACCAAAAGCATGGCACCTCCGAGTTCTTACACACGTTCAGCTCGATGACGTCCCTCGAACTCCGATCCAGCCGAGTGTCAAGAGAGAGTTCCGTCAGCACGACGGCGTGGTGATGATGATGATGTTCTACCGACGCAGGGCTTCGCCTAAGCACCGCTACGATATTATCGAGGAGGATTATGGTGGAGGGGGGCACCGCACACGGCTAAGAGATCAATGATCAACTGTTGTGTCTATGAGGTGCCCCCTCCTCCATATATAAAGGGGGGAGGAGGAGAGGGCCGACCAAGGGGAGAGGTGCGCCCAAGGGGGGGCAATCCTACTCCAAGTAGGTTTGCCCCCCCCCCCTTCCTATTCCAAGTAGGAGAAGGGGGGAGGAGGAGGTGGAGAGAAGGAAGGAGAAGGGGGGCCGCCGCCCCCTTCCCTTTCCCAATTCGAATTGGGGCAAGGGAGGCCGCACGCCACCTCCTGGCCTCCCTCTCTCCTTTCCACTAAGGCCCATACGGCCCAATAGCTTCTCGGGGGGGTGTTTCCGGTAACCCCAGGTACTCCGGTATATGCCCGAAACCTCCCGGAACCATTCCGGTGTCCGAACATAGTCGTCCAATATATCAATCTTCATGTCTCGACAATTTCGAGACTCCTCGTCATGTCTGTGATCACATCCAGGACTCCGAACAACCTTCGATACATCAAAACTCATAAACTCATAATATAACTGTCACCTAAACTTTAAGCGTGCGGACCCTACGGGTTTGAGAACTATGTAGACATGACTGAGACACGTCTCCAGTCAATAACCAATAGCGGAACCTGGATGCTCATATTGGCTCCTACATATTCTACGAAGATCTTTATCGGTCAAACCACATAACAACATACGTTGTTCCCTTTGTCATCGGTATGTTACTTTCCCGAGATTCGATCATCGGTATCTCAATACCTAGTTCAATCTCGTTACCGGCAAGTCTCTTTACTCGTTATGTAATGCATCATTCCGTAACTAACTCATTAGCTACATTGCTTGCAAGGCTTATAGTGATGTGCATTACCGAGAGGGCCCAGAGATACCTCTCCGACAATCGGAGTGACAAAACCTAATCTCGAAATACGCCAACTCAACATGTACCTTTGGAGACACCTGTAGAGCTCCTTTATAATCACCTAGTTACGTTGTGACATTTGGTAGCACACAAAGTGTTCCTCCGGTAAACGGGAGTTGCATAATCTCATAGTTGTAGGAACATGTATAAGTCATGACGAAAGCAATAGCAACATACTAAACGATCAAGTGCTAACCTAACGGAATGGGTCAAGTCAATCACATCATTCTCCTAATGATGTGATCCCGTTAATCAAATGACAACTCATGTCTATGGTTAGGAAACACAACTATCTTTGATTAACGAGCTAGTCAAGTAGATGCATACTAGTGACATTATGTTTGTCTATGTATTCACACATGTATTATGTTTCTAGTTAATACAATTCTAGCATGAATAATAAACATTTATCATGATATAAGGAAATAAATAATAACTTTATTATTTCCTCTAAGGCATATTTCCTTTAGTCTCCCACTTGCACTAGAGTCAATAATCTAGATTACACAGTAATGATTCTAACACCCATGGAGCCTTGGTGTTGATCATGTTTTGCTCGTGGAAGAGGCTTAGTCAACGGGTCTGCAACATTCAGATCCGTATATATCTTGCAAATCTCTATGTCTCCCACCTGGACTTGGTCCCGGATGGAATTGAAGCGTCTCTTGATGTGCTTGGTCCTCTTGTGAAATCTGGATTCCTTTGCCAAGGCAATTGCACCAGTATTGTCACAGAAGATCTTCATTGGTCCCGATGCACTAGGTATGACACCTAGATCGGATATGAACTCCTTCATCCAGACTCCTTCATTTGCTGCTTCCGAAGCAGCTATGTACTCTGCTTCGCATGTAGATCCTACCACGACGCATTGTTTGGAACTGCACCAACTGACAGCTCCGCCGTTCAATATAAACACGTATCCGGTTTGTTATTTAGAATCGTTCGGATCAGTGTCAAAGCTTGCATCGACATAACCATTTACGACTATCTCTTTGTCACCTCCATAAACAAGAAACATATCCATAGTCCTTTTTAGGTATTTCAGGATATTCTTGACCACTGTCCAGTGATCCACTCCCGGATTACTTTGGTACCTCCCTGCTAAACTTATTTCTAAGCATACATCAGGTCCGGTACACAACATTGCAGACATGATAGAGCCTATGGCTGAAGCATAGGGAAAATCTTTCATTTTCTCTCTATCTTCTGCTGTGGTCGGGCATTTTGTCTGACTCAACTTCACACCTTGTAATACAGGCAAGAACCCTTTCTTTGCTTGATCCATTTTGAACTTTTTCAAAACTTTATCAAGGTATGTGCTTTGTGAAAGTCCAATTAAGCGTCTTGATCTATCTCTATAGATCTTGATGCCTAATATGTAAGCAGCTTCACCGACGTCTTTCATTGTAAAACTTTTATTCAAGTATCCTTTTATGCTATCCAGAAATTCTATATCATTTCCAATCAACAATATGTCGTCTACATATAATATCAGAAATGCTATAGAGCTCCCACTCACTTTCTTGTAAATACAGGCTTCTCCAAAAGTCTGTATAAAACCATATGCTTTGATCACACTATCAAAGCATTTATTCCAACTCCAAGAGGCTTGCACCAGTCCATAAATGGATCACTGGAGCTTGCACACTTTGTTAGGACCTTTTGGATCGACAAAACCTTCTGGTTGCATCATATACAACTCTTCTTCTAGAAATCCATTCAGGAATGCAGTTTTGACATCCATTTGCCATATTTCATAATCATAAAATGCGGCAATTGCTAACATGATTTGGACAGACTTAAGCATCGCTACGGGTGAGAAAGTCTCATTGTAGTCGACCCCTTGAACTTGTCAAAAACCTTTCGCAACAATTCGAGCTTTGTAGAGAGTAATATTAACATCAACGTCAGTCTTCTTCTTGAAGATCCATTTATTCTCGATGGCTTGCCGATCATCGGGCAAGTCAACTAAAGTCCATACTTTGTTCTCATACATGGATCCCATCTCAGATTTCATGGCCTCAAGCCATTCTGCGGAATCTGGGCTCCTCATCGCTTCCTCATAGTTCATAGGTTCGCCATGGTCAAGTAACATGACCTCCAGAATAGGATTACCGTACCACTCTAGTGCAGATCTTACTCTGGTTGACCTACGAGGTTCGGTAGTAACTTGATATGAAGTTTCATGATCAATATCATTAGCTTCCTCACTAATTGGTGTAGTCATCACAGGAACTGGTTTCTGCAATGAACTACTTTCCAATAAGGGAGTAGGTACAATTACCTCATCAAGTTCTACTTTCCTCCCACTCACTTCTTTCGACAGAAATTCCTTCTCTAGAAAGGATCCGAATTTAGCAACAAAAGTCTTGCCTTCAGATCTGTGATAGAAGGTGTACCCAATAGTCTCCTTTGGGTATCCTATGAAGACACATTTCTCTGATTTGGGTTCGATCTTATCTGGTTGAAGTTTCTTCACATAAGCATCGCAGCCCCAAACTTTAAGAAACGACAGGTTTGGTTTCTTGCCAAACCACAGTTCATAAGGCGTCGTCTCAACGGATTTTGATGGTGCCCTATTTAACATAAATGCAGCTGTCTCTAAAGCATAACCCCAAAATGATAGTGGTAAATCAGTAAGAGACATCATAGATCGCACCATATCTAGTAAAGTACGATTACGACGTTTGGACACACCATTACGTTGTGGTGTTCTGGGTGGCATGAGTTGCGAAACTATTCCACATTGTTTCAAATGTAAACCAAACTCGTAACTTGAATATTCTCCTCCATGATTAGATTGTAGAAACTTTATTTTCTTGTTATGATGATTTTCCACTTCACTCTAAAATTCTTTGAACTTTTCAAATGTTTCAGACTTATGTTTCATTAAGTAGATATACCCATATCTGCTTAAATCATCTATGAAGGTGAGAAAATAACGATACCCGCCGCGAGCCTCAATTTTCATTGGACCACATACATCAGTATGTATGATTTCCAACAAATCTGTTGCTCGCTCCATAGTTCTGGAGAACGGCGTTTTAGTCATCTTGCCCATGAGGCATGGTTCGCAAGTACCAAGTGATTCATAATCAAGTGATTCCAGAAGTCCATCAGTATGGAGTTTCTTCATGCGCTTTACACCAATATGACCCAAATGGCAGTGCCACAAATAAGTTGCACTATCATTATCAACTCTGCATCTTTTGGTTTCAACATTATGAATATGTGTATCACTACTATAGAGATTTAGTAAAAATAGACCACTCTTCAAGGGTGCATGACCATAAAAGATATTACTCATATAAATAGAACAACCATTATTCTCTGATTTAAATGAATAACTGTCTCGCATAAAACAAGATCCAGATATAATGTTCATGCTTAACGCTGGCACAAAATAACAATTATTTAGGTCTAAAACTAATCCCGAAGGTAGATGTAGAGGTAGCGTGCCGACTGCGATCACATCGACTTTGGAACCATTTCCCACACGCATCATCACCTCGTCCTTAGCCAATATTCGCTTAATTCATAGTCCCTGTTTCGAGTTGCAAATATTAGCAACAAAACCAGTATCAAATACCCAGGTGCTACTGCGAGCATTAGTAAGGTACATATCAATAACATGTATATCACATATACCTTTGTTCACCTTGCCATCATTCTTATCCGCCAAATGCTTGGGGCAGTTCCACTTCCAGTGACCAGTCTATTTGCAGTAGAAGCACTCAGTCTCAGGCTTAGGTCCAGATTTGGGTTTCTTCTCTTGAGCAGCAACTTGTTTTCCATTCTTCTTGAAGTTCCCCTTCTTCTTCCCTTTACCCTTTTTCTTGAAACTGGTGGTCTTATTGACCATCAACACTTGATGCTCCTTTTTGATTTCTACCGCCGCAGCTTTTAGCATTGCGAAGAGCTCGGGAATAGACTTGTCCATCCCTTGCATATTATAGTTCATCATGAAGAATTCAGTCAATGACACTATCATCAGGAAGATTAACTCCCAGTTGAATCAAGTGATTATTATACCCAGACATTTTGAATATATGTTCACTGACGGAACTATTCTCTTCCATCTTGCAGCTATAGAACTTATTGGAGACTTCATATCTCTCAATCCGTGCATTTGCTTGAAATATTAACTTCAACTCCTGGAACATCTCATATGCTCCATGATGTTCAAAACATTGTTGAAGTCCCGGTTCTAAGTCGTAAAGCATGGCACACTAAACTATCGAGTAGTCATCAGCTTTGCTCTGCCAGACGTTCTTAACGTCGTCAATTGCATCTGCAGCAGGCCTGGCACCCGGCGGTGCTTCGAGGACATAATTCTTCTATGTAGCAATGAGGATAATCCTCAAGTTACGGACCCAGTCCATGTAATTGCTACCATCATCTTTCTACTTAGCTTTCTCAAGGAACGCATTAAAATTCAACGGAACAACAGCACGAGCCATCTATCTACAACAAACATAGACAAGCAAAATACTATCAGGTACTAAGTTCATGATAAATTTAAGTTCAATTAATCATATTACTTAAGAAATCCCACTTAGATAGACATCCCTCTAATCGTCTAAGTGTTCACGTGATCCAAATCAACTAAACCATGTCCGATCATCACGTGAGATGGAGTAGTTTTCAATGGTGAACATCACTATGTTGATCATATCTACTACATGATTCACGCTCGACCTTTCGGTCTCAGTGTTCCGAGGCCATATCTGCATATGCTAGGCTCGTCAAGTTTAACCTGAGTATTCCGCGTGTGAAACTGTTTTGCACCCGTTGTATTTGAACGTAGAGCCTATCACACCCGATCATCATGTGGTGTCTTAGCACGAAGAACTTTCACAATGGTGCATACTCAGGGAGAACACTTATACCATGAAATTTAGTGAGAGATCATCTTATAATGCTACAGTCAATCAAAGCAAAATAAGATGCATAAAGGATAAACATCACATGCAATCAATATAAGTGATATGATATGGCCAGCATCATCTTGTGCTTGTGATCACCATCTCCGAAGCACCGTCATGATCACCATCGTCACCGGTGCGACACCTTGATCTTCATCGTAGCATCGTTGTCGTTTCGCCACCTATTGCTTCTACGACTATCGCTACCGCTTAGTGATAAAGTAAAGCAATTACAAGGCGATTGCATTGCATACAATAAAGCAACAACCATATGGCTCCTGCCAGTTGCCGATAACTCGGTTACAAAATATGATCATCTCATATAATAAAATATAGCATCATGTCTTGACCATATCACATCACAACATGCCCTGTAAAAACAAGTTAGACGTCCTCTACTTTGTCGTTGCAAGTTTTACATGGCTGCTACGGGCTGAGCAAGAACCGTTCTTACCTACGCATCAAAACCACAATGATAGTTCGTCAAGTTAGTGTTGTTTTAACCTTCTCAAGGACCGGGCATAGACACACTCGGTTCAACTAAAGTTGGAGAAACTGACACCCGCCAGCCACCTATGTGCAAAGCACGTCGGTAGATTCAGTCTCGCGTAAGCGTACGCGTAATGTCGGTCTGGGCCGCTTCATCCAACAATACCGCCGAACCAAAGTATGCCATGCTGGTAAGCAGTATAACTTGTATCGCCCACAACTCACTTGTGTTCTGCTCATGCATATAACATCTACACATAAAACTTGGCTCGGATACCACTGTTGGGGAATGTAGTAATTTCAAAAAATTCCTACGTACACGCAAGATCATGGTGATGCATAGCAATGAGAGGGGAGAGTCTGTCCACGTACCCTCATAGATCGAAAGCGGAAGCGTTAGCACAACACGGTTGATGTAGTCGTACGTCTACACGGCCCGACCGATCAAGCACCGAAAGCACGGCACCTTCGAGTTCTTGCACACGTTCAGTTCGATGACGTCCCTCGAACTCCGATCCAGCCGAGTGTCGAGGGAGAGTTCCGTCAGCACGACAGCGTGGTGACGATGATGATGTTCTACTGATGCAAGGCTTCGCCTAGGCACCGCTACGATATTATCGAGGAGGATTATGGTGGAGGGGGGCACCGCACACGGCTAAGAGATCAATGATCAATTGTTGGGTCTATGGGGTGCCTCCCTCCTCTGTATATAAAGGGGGGAGGAGGAGAGGGCCGGCCAAGGGGAGAGGCACGCCCAAGGGGGGGCAATCCTACTCCAAGTAGGTTTGGCCCCCCCCTTTCCTATCCCAAGTAGGAGAAGGGGGAAGGCGGAGGTGGAGAGAAGGAAGGAGAAGGGGGGCCGCCGCCCCCTTCCCTTTTGCAATTCGGATTGGGACAAGGGGGGTCGCGCGCCACCTCCTGGCCTCCCTCTATCCTTTCCACTAAGGCCCGTAAGGCCCAATAGCTTCCGGGGGGGAGTCCGCTAACCCCCGGTACTCTGGTATATGCCCGAAACCTCCGGGAACCATTCCGATGTCCGAACATAGTCGTCCAATATATCAATCTTCATGTCTCGACTATTGCGAGACTTCTCGTCATGTCCATGATCACATCCAGGACTCCGAACAACCTTTGGTACATCAAAACTCATAATATAACTGTCATCAAAACATTAAACGTGCGGACCCTACGGGTTTGAGAACTATGTAGACATGACCAAGACACGTCTCCGGTCAATAACCAATAGCGGAACCTGGATGCTCATATTGGCTCCTACATATTCTACGAAGATCTTTATCGGTCAAACCGCATAACAACATACGTTGTTCCCTTTGTCATCGGTATGTTACTTGCCCGAGATTCGATCGTCGGTATCTCAATACCTAGTTCAATCTCGTTACCGGCAAGTCTCTTTACTCGTTACGTAATGCATCATTCCGTAACTAACTCATTAGCTACATTGCTTGCAAGGCTTATAGTGATGTGCATTACCGAGAGGGCCCAGAGATACCTCTCCGACAATCGGAGTGAGAAAACCTAATCTCGAAATAATCCAACTCAACATGTACCTTTGGAGACACCTGTAGAGCTCCTTTATAATCACCCAGTTACATTGTGACGTTTGGTAGCACACAAAGTGTTCCTCCGGTAAACGGGAGTTGCATAATCTCATAGTTGTAGGAACATGTATAAGTCATGAAGAAAGCAATAGCAACATACTAAACGATCAAGTGCTAAGCTAACGGATTGGGTCAAGTCAATCACATCATTCTCCTAATGATGTGATCCCGCTAATCAAATGACAACTCATGTCTATGGTTAGGAAACACAACCATCTTTGATTAACGAGCTAGTCAAGTAGAGGCATACTAGTGACATTATGTTTGTCTATGTATTCACACATGTATTATATTTCCAGTTAATACAATTCTAGCATGAATAATAAACATTTATCATGATATAAGGAAATAAATTATTGCCTCTAGGGCATATTTCCTTCAGCCTCGTGTCGTCATTGCCTGCCCCGTCGGCGTCTTCAACATCGTCATCCTCATCTTCAATTATCCACCGAGTATAGCCATCCATGAAACCAGTCATGAGCAGGTGCGCTTCGACACGACCATTGTCATAGGGGTCGAGCCAAACTATTCCTTTGCATTTTCGACATGGACATAAAACCTGTGTCCGGTTATTTTCTTTCATGTCCTGCACGCCGACCGCAACCACCTGTCCACCATCGTTCCATTGACCATCGCGAACGTCTACACGGTAATAATAAACAAATTGATAAAAATGCGTGCATGCATCAAAGTCATACAAAAATTCGGCATGACCTTCCCTAAAAATAGGACATATAGATCTAGAGTTTGCCCGGAATTCGCCGAAACAGAAATAAATCGACATTTCGGCAAAACATAGGCAACTCAAAAGCACAATTTGGCATCAACTCATGCCACACACACAATTTCCATCATATCGTACAATTATTTTATCACACAAACATACACATATTTCCATTTTGCAAAAGCATGAAATTTTAATCACCTCTATCTCGAGATCAAGCACACGGTGGAGATGATGATGTAGGGAGATCAGAAGTGCACAAAGCTCTTCTTAACAAAGATAGATCTAGTTAGGGGGCAAATAGGTCACTTAACTAAATGCTACATCTACCTAGCTAGCTAATTTGGGAGGAGACAACTTCAACTAGTGAAGGGGGAAGGAAAAAGATAAAGGAGATGCATTAATGGAGGTGGTGTAGTTAGCTAGGAGTAATGAAGAGAGAGAAAGGTAGGTAGAAGAGGGAGAGTAATGGGGGAGAAGTATTGAGGAAGAAGAAGAGTGGGAGAGGGAGGATGTGGGAGGTAGGGGAGAGGGAAGAGAGGAGATGGAAGGGGAGAGGACGGGTGGGGAAAGGTGGTGGTGTGTTGCATTCTAGCAGTAGCGCGGGTGGAAAAACGCGCTACTGATAAGAGCGTAGTAGTAGCGCGTTTTTCTCACACGCGCTACTGCTAAGCGGGGCCAACCGTGTGGCCAATTTCACAATTAGCAGCAGCGACCTGAGTAAAAAGCATGCTACTACTATTGCGTTAGCAGTAGCGCGTGTCGTGACACCGCGCTGCTGCTAAACTTAGGTTGGTGGGTACTGTCGGTCGATATTTGTAGCAGCGCGGTTTAGCCCACACGCGCTACTGCTAAATTTGTATTAGTAGTGTGTTTTGGTCACCCGCGCTACTGCTAATTAGCAGTAGTGCTTCTTTTTGTGCCGCGCTACTGCTAAGATTCTGTGTATAAGGTTTTCCCTAGTAGTGCTAATCTATGTGGATGAAGTTTGTGGATTATTTAAACTTGCAGGTATGCCCGAGGATGTTGTCAGGAAGAAGGTCTTCCCTTTATATTTGAAGAGAAAGTCATTGACATGGTATAGGCTATGTGATAATATTGGATCATGGAACTACAACCGATTGAAATTGGAATTTCATCAAAAGTTTTATCCTATGCATCTAGTTCATCATGATCGGAATTATATATATATTTTTTGGCCTAGTGAAGGAGAAAGTATCTCTCAAGCTTGGGGGAGGCTTAAGTCAATGTTATATTCATGCCCCAATCATGAGCTCTCAAGAGAAATTATTATTCAAAACTGTTATGCTAGGCTTTCTCATAATGATCGCTCCATGCTCGATACTTCTTGTACTGGTTCTTTTATGATCAAGACTATTGAATTCAAATGGGATTTATTGGAAAGAATTAAACGCAAATCTGAAGATTGGGAACTCAACGGAGGTAAGGAGTCAGGTATAAACCCTAAGTTTGATTGTGTTAAATCTTTTATGGATACTGATGCTTTTTGTGAATTTAGCACTAAATATGGGCTTGACTATGAGATAGTAGCCTCTTTCTGTGAATCGTTTGCTACTCATGTTGATCTCCCTAAGGAGAAGTGGTTTAAATATCATCCTCCCATTGAAGTGAAAGTAGTGAACCTATTAAAGTTGAAGAAGAAACTATTACTTATAATGTTGATCCTATTGTGCCGGCTGCTTATATTGAGAAACCACCTTTCCCTGTTAGAAAAAGGATCATACTAAAGCTTCAGTTGTGGTTCGTAAGAGTTGTACTAGAACACCTACACCTCCTAAACAAATTAAAGTTTAACCTAGTATTACTATGGTTAAAGATCTCTTGGTCGATAATATTGATGGACATGTTATTTATTTCTGTGATGAAGCTGCTAGAATTGCTAAACCCGTTACTACAGGTAAACATAGGCCTGCTGTTGGCATGCCTATTGTTTCTGTTAAAATAGGATCTCATTGTTATCATGGCTTATGTGATATGAGTGCTGCTGTGAGTGCAATACTTTATACCTTGTATGAAGAAATTATGAATGATATTGCACCTGCTAAGATAGATGGCATTGATGTTACTATTAAGCTTGCCAATAGAGATACTATGTCACCAGTTGGGATTGTTAGAGATGTTGAAGTCTTGTGTGGGAAAATTAAATATCCTACTGATTTTATTGTTCTTGGTTCCCCACAAGATAACTTTTGTCCCATTATATTTGGTAGAACCTTCTTGAATACAGTTAATGCTAAGATAGACTGCGAAAAGGATATTGTTACTGTTGGTTTAGGGGATATGTCTCATGATTTTAATTTCTGCAAATTTCATAGACAACCCCATGATAAAGAATTGCCTAGTAAGGATGAAATTATTGTTCTTGCTTCTATTGCAGTGCCTCCTAATG
This sequence comes from Triticum dicoccoides, assembly GCF_002162155.2. Taxonomy (NCBI): domain Eukaryota; kingdom Viridiplantae; phylum Streptophyta; class Magnoliopsida; order Poales; family Poaceae; genus Triticum; species Triticum dicoccoides. The sequence goes on along the minus strand of NC_041393.1, from coordinate 141,558,803 downwards.
ATCCATTAGAACAATATTTGCTAGACCATGAAAATGATATGTTTATGAATGAAAGAAGGGAAATAGATGAAGTATTCTTTAAGCAAGGACCTATTTTGAAACACAACTTGCCTATTGAAATCCTTGGGGACCCTCCTCCACCCAAGGGTGATCCCGTGTTTGAGCTTAAACAACTACCTGATTCTTTGAAATATGCTTATCTTGATGAAAAGAAGATATATCCTGTTATTATTAGCGCTAACCTTTCAGAGCATGAAGAAAATAAATTATTGAAAACACTGAAGAAGCACCGTGCCGCTATTGGATATACTCTTGATGATCATAAGGGCATTAGTCCCACTCTATGTCAGCACAAAATAAAATTGCAAAAAGATGCCAAACCAGTTGTTGATCATCAATGACGGCTAAATCCTAAGATGAAAGAAGTGGTAAGAAATGAAATATTAAAGCTTCTGGAGGCAGGTATAATTTATCCTATTGCTGATAGTCAATGGGTAAGTCATGTTCTTTGTGTCCCTAAGAAGGGAGGTATTATTGTTGTTCCTAATGATAAGAATGAGCTGATCCCACAAAGAATTGTTACAGGTTATAGAATGGTAATTGATTTTCGCAAACTAAATAAAGTTACTAGAAACGATCATTACCCTCTACCTTTTATTGATCAAATGCTAGAAAGACTATCCAAACATACACATTTTTGCCTTCTAGATGGTTATTCTGGTTTCTCTCAAATACCTGTGTCAAAAGATGATCAGGAAAAGACCACTTTTACTTGTCCTTTCGGTACTTTTGCTTATAGATGAATGCCTTTTGTTTTATGCAATGCACCTGCTACCTTTCAAAGATGTATGACTGCTATATTCTCTGACTTTTGTGAAAAGATTGTTGAGGTTTTGATGGATGATTTCTCCGTTTATGGAACTTCTTTTGATGATTGCTTAAGCAACCTTGATCGAGTTTTGCTGAGATGCGAAGAAACTAATATTGTCTTGAATTGGGAGAAGTGCCACTTTATGGTTAATGAAGGTATTGTCTTAGGGCATAAAATTTCTGAAAGATGTATTGAAGTTGATAAAGATAAAGTATATGCTATTGGAAAGATGTCGTGTCCTAAAGACATCAAAGGTATAAGAAGTTTTCTTGGTCATGTTGGTTTCTATAAGAGGTTTATTAAAGACTTCTGTAAAATTTCTAGGCCTCTCACTAATCTCTTGCAAAAATATGTTCCTTTTGTTTTTGATGATGATTGTGTAGAAGCATTTGAAATACTTAAGAAAGCCTTGATTTTTGCACCTATTGTTCAGCCACCTGATTGGAATTTACCCATTGAAATTATGTGTGATGCTAGTGATTATGATGTTGGTGTTGTTCTAGGACAAAGAGTTGATAAGAAATTAAATATTATCCATTACGCTAGTAAAACTCTAGACAGTGCCCAGAGAAATTATGCTACTACTGTCGTGGAATTGTCACGGCAGATGTCCTAGTGTGAGGACTTAGTCGTGGAGCCATCGCAACTAGGTTAGCTTAAAGGGGTTAAATGGACAAAGGACACATGGAGTTTATACTGGTTCGGCCCCTTGCGATGAAGGTAAAGGCCTAATCCAGTTTGAGGTGGTATTGCTTATGTCTCGATTACCAGGGAGCGAATACGCTTGACCTAGGTTTCGATCTCTTATTTCTTGCCCTAAACCGCCGCCGGGTCATCCCTTTATATACATAGGTTGACGCCTAGTGGCTCGCGGAGTCCCGGCCGGCTCATAAACAACGTGTCCAGCTCGGTGACTAAATATACTTGCCTTACAATATAAGTCATGCACATATGGCGGTTTACCCCTATGGGCCTTAAGTCGCCTTTGGGCTTTAGGCCCTTGCTTCATGAACCGCCATCTTCGACATCTTCATGGGCTTTGTATTGATGAACCGCCGTATGTATAACCCCCCCCCCCCCGGGCGGGTCATACCCAATAGTTATATCCCCAACATTAGGCCCTAGATTGATTTGAACTCGTTCATGTCAATATTCAACACTTAGAAAAAATCCTTCCTTATTTATTCTTGCGAGATCTCATAACCCGCCATGACGTCATCTCCTACGATTGTGGTAACCTGCCGTGACTTCACCTGTCATTAATATTACACAATACCCAATATATCTTAACAGATACTTATCTTTAATAACCATCCCGAAAATCGAGGCGTCTGAGTGGCTGGATAATCATTCTTTGGCCTCCTCATTTTTCGCGCCCACCTGTTACCCTTCTACTTATAAATAGGGTTAAGCAGCCCTCCTTTCATTTTCCCCTCTTTTCATTCTCGTCTTCCACCTCTCTCCGCGACACATCTGCATGCCTGAGCACTGCCACCGCCACGAAGCTCATTGTCTTCCTCGACCTTGGCCGCTGCATCGATATGAACAGGACCAAAGAAAACTGTGACGCCTCTTCATTGCTCATCGGAGCCAGTAATCACCTTATCTTCTCCACCATAGATCTCCATTAGGGTTTCTGCAGTTCTTATGAGTTCATCCGCGTTCTTCGCCACACTTCTGTTTAATCCTTACTTTGATCAAAAAATGGCCTTTAGAATATGCAGAACCTTTTCTATCCTTCGTCTTAATCACTGAACATACCCTTTAGATGCAGAAATCTCGCCCATGTGCCTGTTCCTTTGCTGCTGCAATATTTAGGTTTTGATTTATTTTCTTTTTCACATAGCGCTAGATCCAAATCACCTGCTCCAGTCTGTAAAACCTGTTTATTCAACGCTTAGCAGATTTCACTCTTGATAGATATCAATCTGGTCATGGCGGCTTACATCACCGGTTATCACTAGCCATATATCATTAGGTCCCTTTTAAGCCGCCACTCTGGATATATACTGTAGCGTTTTACTTCCGGCTTAATGAATCAACTTAAACCAGCCAAATTGTTCTTTCTTTTAGGCTTTTTTCTTACGATGTCGAAGACAGTCACCTCATGCAATTGGGTTCCTTCGATTGTCACAAAAACTACGCTTGAAGATTTTTTTCAAAATCGGCTATTTGCCCGCAAAAGATGTCCTGTCTTGGCGTGCTCCCAAGCCAAGTGAGAAAAAACCTCAGTCGCGGGATGGTGAGGTCATTGTTTTTACAGATCATATGAACCGGGGCTTCTCACCACCTGGATCCAAGTTTTTCCGAGATGTTCTGCACTTCTTTCAACTGCATCCTCAAGATATCGGGCCCAACTCTGTATCAACATCTGCAACTTTCAAGTATTCTGTGAAGTATACCTTCAAGAGGAGCCCAGTGTTGAACTCTTCAGGGAATATTTTTATTTGAACCGGCAGAACGAATTTACCAATGGCCCTACCTTAGAACTTAGCGGGGTCTTAATTCAACGGAGAAGAGATGCTATCTTCCCCTATGCTCACTTACCAAGCCACCCCAAAGATTGGAACCAGACATGGTTTTATTGTAAGGACACCTCTCCAGCTGACGAGAATCCACTACCAGGTTATTGTGTCCAGTGACTCGATCCAAAACATCATCTTCCTGAGAAGCTTACCGCTGTTGAGCGTGCCAAACTTGCACCCACTATCAAAAATGTCAAAGCCCTGCTGGGGAACGGGTTAACCGGAGTTGACTTGGTTCGGTGCTGGGTTTCCTGGCGAATCATACCCTTGAGCAACCGATCCCGTTTAATGTGCACTTATACAGGTGATGTAAATGATCCACTGCACCATAGCTCTGATTCTTTAACTGATAATGCAGTCAATGAAATGATAAAGACCCTTCTGAACGAGAGCCTAGAAGACTACAACAAAGTGGGATTGAACCCTTTCTGCGAATCTAAGCCGGCACTAGATGTGAGTCTCTAAATCACTTATTTTTCCTTATCATTCAAATGTTGTATTAACTCAACCTTTTATGATTTTCACAGGCTGAATCCGGTTTCTGGAATAAAGAATATGACCATGAAGCTGCCAAGAAAGTCAGGGCCAAAACGAAAGCCGTCAAGAGAACCACCAAGAAGAACAAGAAGAAATTAAGTACTTCTGAGCTATTTGAACTGGACAAAAGCTCTGAGTCGGAGGTAGCTCTTCATTCCCTTGACTCATTTTTCAACTATATTATTGACATTGATTATCATTAGGATGACACGGGGGCCAGTCAAGCGGTCGAGGAAGAGGTAACTATCATTTCCTCCAACTCAGGGCCTTTGCCAAGACAGGAAATTCGAAGAGTAACCCGGAAAGTAAGCTTTTCACACCCCTTAGCTCATCTGGATCCTCACTTTCTTTTGAATCAACAGCAGCACGAGGGCCGACGACAAACTCGGACCAGCGGAGGTGAAGAATTATCTTCTGGCTTACCAAATACTCCAACTCCAAGGAAACATCAAAACGAGGTCATCCCAAATTTAAACCATTTTTATCCTCTGGCGGGTTCATTCGCCAGCCACTTAATTCTTCCGATTCAAACTATCAAGAGACTTCCCGCTCCTCTTTCGGCGACTCATCACAGACCCAGCTACCGGCTTTAAAAACTACCCCTGGTAACAACAATTACTTATTATTTTCTTCCTCCTTGGGTTCTTATGTTTGTACTGGCATCTCATAACTCATGCAGTGGAAAAGAAAAAACTAGCAAGAAGGCAAAGGTGACCAAGCCGGCTGAAGACCCCAAAGTCCCTGAACCGGAGCAACAAATTCCAGCGTCTGACACCTCTATACCACAACCAGAAGAACTTGTTCATGATGTTCCACTGAAAATTCCTGACTCTTCCATTGACCAGAAAAACAACAATCCTTTGAATATTAAATCATCAAGCCCAATTAAACCATCTGGAACACATGCCGATGATGTGATGATCACTAGCACTGGCTTTAGAGAGTCGGGAAGACCTACGGTCTTGGCCAAACACTCCGCCAAAGAGGAATATATTGAGAGGCAAAAAGTGAGATTTGACGTTGTCAACTACTCTCAACTAAGCATTAATGAAGTATTCTCTGGTTATCTCAATAAAGTGCACACCAGCCGCGACCTTGAAGTTGAAATAGTGAAGCAGATGCATCAAAAATATGAGGTATGAACTTCTTTAATGAATTATGCATATCCTGTCAGCCCCAAAGTCTACTGTGTATGATAGTATTGAATATGTTGTAGACTTAGAATAACCATGAGTAAAAAAGTATATTTTATGGAATCCTTCAAAAGCCGGCTTTCACCATCAGAAATAAAACCGGATCTTTAATGATTAACATTGCATCTGTAGCCCCCAAGGGCCGGTTTAATCAGCATGAATGAGCCGATCCTGTTCATCATTGTTTAGAAATCAAAGCTTACTTGTGTAGCCCCCATGAGACGGTTGTGATTGTTTGCGGCACGAACGGGTCATTATAAAGTAGCAAGAAGACGCAAGCAATATGCATTAGCCCCCAAGTGTCAAGTACTCTTTCTTGCAAAGTGCTTGGGACTTATTCACATAAGCCGTTGTATGAATAATTTTTTCGGCAGGCATTAGCCCCCAAGTGCCAAGTGTTGTTGATTGCAACAAGGCTTGGGACTTATACTCCTGTCACCCGGATATGAATGTGTTCACAAATCTGTGCTTGTATAGGATGCTACTGCTCAACTTCAATCGCAATCTTTGATGCAAAGACTCGGCTGGAGCAGCAAGAATCTGAGACCCGGAAAGCCGACTCAAAATTCCAATTTAGCTTGGCTGAAATGGAAAAACTGAAGACCAGTTTTGACACTGAAAGAAACGCCTAGGCTGAAGAGAAAACTGCCTTGAAACAGCAGGCTGAAAAGGCGGAGGCAGCTCTTCAAGAGGTGACCACTGAGCTTACTAGTTTAAAACACCGTGTATCCCAGATGGTTTATGCTATCTTTGGTGAGTCGCCATGCTAGTATCAAAATTGAATCTCTTCCTTGATGGTATAAACCGCCTCTAACCAATCCATAATTATTACTCAGGTCCCAGGAGCAACAATCTTAGCCAAGAGATGCTTGCGAAGCTCAAGGCTGTTTATACACTTGTTGAACAGCTATATACTGGAACTCAGCGCACACTAGCCACAATTTCTCCGACTAATCAAGCACCTACTCTCTTGAGTGATGTCTTGAAAAAGCTTTCTGTTATGCCTGCTAGGATTGACGAGATGAAGCGGTCGTCTGCAAGAGCCGGTGCCGTGACAGCTTTAAGCTAGGCCAAGGCATGGTTAGCAGAGCTAGACCCAGTCGATATAGCTACTGGGTATCCAAGCTTCAAAGAAGATGGCACTCCCTTTGAGAAGAAAGACTTTGCTGCCTGCGTGAAAGAGATATGTCCCCTGGCCAGCCTGATTGCAAATGAAATGGATCTTTCAAGATACCAACCGGCTTATGAGATGGAGAATCAGAAGATGCCCACGCCGGCTTATAAAGTGATGGATCTAATTCCCACAATCTGTAAGCATACTTTCGCCCCTGAAGTTGAACTGTCTGAACTTATAGATGATGAAGCTGAATTCCAAGCCTTGCGTGGCATCGATTGGTCATCACCAAATTTCCAGATGGCAGCGGAGGACGAAGAACCAGAGAAGGATGATCCAGAAGCCTCAAGTCGTCAAGGCCAAAAAGAGTGATCCACCAGGTGGTTCAAAATATGTGATCCTTTGAAAACACTTGATCTCTCTGGCTCACTGAGTCATGCAATAGGCTACTGAAACTTTGCTCTATCGTGCCATCGTGCACGTTTGTGGTTTGCTCAACACTGTTTGATCCGCCACTTGAAAACTATCATTTTATACTTATAATGACATTCACTTATGCAAATGAGACTTAGTATTATCCTGCACACAAGTAGATCACAAGAGCCCTGTGATATGTGATTAAACTGCGAGCTTACCATATCAATGCAGTAAGGGTGATAACCCAAAACTTAGAAGACAATACTTCCAAGTTTTTAATATCATCACATACTGGCGACTTGTCGTCCAAAGCCAAGCTGGGTTATCAGAAACCACGGATACACTCAAATATGAGCTGTAAGAATTGAGGCTACTTGGCCTGAATCACTTTAAACAATATGTCAATATAGTACCAAGATGAACCCAAAAAATGTTCAAAAACCAAATCAAAGCGAGAAAACTAGGCTTTCATAGGCCGCCAAGCCTAAAGCTCCGAGGCTTTCATGGGCCGCCAAGCCACTGAGTTAACCTTTTACACTTTGTGAACCGGTCTCACATGACCACCGTTTCAACATTGACAAGTTCAGGGTCTATGTAAGATTGACTGTCAAGAGTTTGGCTTGTCATTCCGGGATTACCTGGGCGGAGTGGCAGCTTCTACAAATCAGGAGAACCCGGAAGGTTTTGGTGAATACACCTGGTGTTCCAAACCAGCTCACAAGGGTAATAACACTATGTTCTCTTTGGTGAATACACCTATGTTTGAACAGGAAGCCCCCAAGTGCTTTTGTAACCATGGCGTATAAGCCGGACTAAGAGGGATATTCACAGCTACGCTCAATGAGCAGGAAGACCCCAAGTGGTTTGTGGCATTGAGCCGATCAAGAGGGATATTCACACCTATGCTCAATGAGCAGGAAGCCCCCAAGTGACCATTGAAAGTGTGGCATTGAGCCCATCAAGAGGGATATTCACAGCTATGCTCGATGAGCAGGAAGCCCCCAAGTGACCATTGAAAGTGTGGCATTAAGCCGATAAAGAGGGATATTCACAGCTATAACTCCGGCTTGGGCGAGGGGTCGAGTGAATCCTCTCACGACTGTAAGAATATGCCTCCTGCTGCACCAATGTTGTTTGAAGAAGATCCCTAGCCCTCCGTGTTTCAACCGCAGCTGGAGAATTGCCTTCAACCGGGAGAGCTGCTAATCGTGTCGCCGCAGCGATCATATTATCCAAAGGGTTGGAATAATGACCCGGTGGTGTCGGCACATACTGAGACGGAGTATTATTTAGACGAGGCGGCTCCGTCGTGCGCGGTTGAGCCGGTGCTCCAGCCCCAGGCGCTTCAACCCATTTTATCTCTGGTTGCTTATTGGTCCCTGCACCAGGTGTGTTGAAGAGGTTCCTCGCCTCATAAACCGGCGGCAGACGACTCCGGTGCCTTCTTCTCATGATTTCGTTTAAAGCATTCTGATCCAATGAGAGTCAGAAGGAATTAGCCTGGATCCATTGTGCCTGAGCATCCAAAACAGCTCGCTCTGCAGTCATCCTAGCGTTCTCCGCCGCCAGGTCTTCCTTGGCTTGCACTATCTCGTCATGCAATTTTGCAACTTCTGCGTCATGATGAACTTGATTTACTGGGTTAACCTCCGCTGTTAACAAGGTTATCATATTATCCAACAAATCATTCAAAACTTGAGCCGGCGGACACCCCGGGTCTTGATAACCCGCAAGTATAAGGGATAGTTGTATCCTCTTTTGATAAGTAAGAGTGTCGAACCCAACGAGGAGCTAAAGGTAGAACAAATACTCTCTCAAGTCCTATCGGCCACTGATATGACTCTACGCACGCTTGATGTTCGCTTTACCTAGAACAAGTATCAAACTAGAAGTACTTTGTAGGTGTTGTTGGATAGGTTTGCAAGATAATAAAGAACACGTAAATATAAACTAGGGGCTATTTAGATAAAGATGCAATAAAGTAAATATAGCGAGTGTGGAAAAGTGGTGGTAGGAGTGGTGAAATTTCCCCTAAGCAATTTGTCGGAGTAATGGGCCACGGGTAGGCTAACTCGACCCCAGAACCTTTCAAGACATCGGGGCAGGCCGCGCCCCTCAAAGCCGAGTCTCAGACGGCGACTCCCAGATGAGCCGAGTCTCAGATGATGACTCCCAGATGAGCCGAGTCTCAGATGACGACTCCCAGATGAGACGAGTCTCAGATGACGACTCCCAGATGAGCCGAGTCTCAGGTGATGACTCCCAGATGAACCGAGTCTCAGATGACGACTCCCAGATGAGCCGACTCATGGCCAGCGACTTCCAGGAAAGCCGGCTATGGAGAGTCAGCCCACGACGCTACACTCGTCGCAATAGGCGAGGCAGGTACGACCACGGCGTGGCCGTCACCTCCTGCTTACGAGGGGCTAGCATGGCTACAGTGTGTCGTACCGCTGGAGATCTCCGGTGCGGTCCGGCACTTTTGCCATGCCAAGCCCTGACCTCAGCCACAGTAAGCAGCGCACTGTGGCCACGATGGCCTACCTGTACGGCTCAGAGACGGCGGACCCGCCGGACAGTGAGAACATAGAAGATGGCGGATATGCCCCGAAGGAGGCCCCGTAGGAGTCGGCACCCCAGAGTCAGCCAGCCTCTCCTACAGGTCCCACGCGCCATTAACCAGACAAGATGGGGAGTAATGACAGTGATCGCCCGATAGACGGCGGCACTGTTGCCACGACCCAATGACCAAGCCTGCGTCATCAGAAGAACGGCTACAGTGCCGGAATCGCCGGCGAGGCCCGCGAGTCGGCGGGCCCCAGCAGTCGGCCGAGAAGACGGCGGCCTGTGAGACAGACGGCTGGGACCCGCGCCCAGCCGGATTACCATTGTACCCCCGGGGGTAGGCCTATATAAACCCCCCGGGGAACCCATGCAAAGGGTTCGCATCCATTAGCCTTAGACCAGATCATATAGGAGGGAGAGAGCTAGCCTTGCCTCCTTCTACCTCCAGAATACAGCTCTAGGAGTAACATTGTAGCCACTACGCCTTAGTGATCATGCAGAGACCCCGCAGAGCAGCAGTAGGGGTGTTATCTCCCCGGAGAGCCCCGAAGCTGGGTAAGACTCGCCGGCGTGCATGCCTTCGCCTAATTCCGTTTCCTGGCACCGGCGACGTTCTACTCGCTCCCACCATGATAAGCCATCCTTTGGCACATGTCGCACCCAACCCCCGACATTTGGCACCCACCGTGGGGCGAGGTGCACCATCGTCCAGAGACCTGCTTTGGACGGGAACCCTTTTTCTCCCCCGCGAGCGTAGCCAGCCCGGCACGCCCGATGGCGCTTGCCCTGACGCGCTGCAAAGCGTCGACGACGCTTGCGCGGCGAGCTGCCTCGCTGACCTTCTCGGCGAGGTTAGCATCTCCGATGAGCCTGCAACCGATGCGGGCACGAGCGGCCCCAAAAGCCTCCTCGCGGGCCTCCTCGACCATCTCCACGTCGCCGGCGAGCCTGCCGTGGACTTGGAGTCCGTAGGCTCCACCGACCCGATGCTGGTTGACTCTGACAGCGTGTCGCTCGACACGTTCCCCTCCAATGTGGTGATCTACGACGAGCCGCTCCCCCACGAGGAGAGCGGCGGAAGCGCCATCACGGAAGTGCTCGTCATTAGTCGTGGCGAGCACTCCGGTGAAGGAGCTCATGACCCGCTCGACGCGGCTCTGCGAGACCTAACGGCACCCATTCTGGAGGACGCTGACGCCGAGACGCTGGAGGCACGCCGCCTTCAGCCCGTCGAAGGCGCGAAGAAGTTGGCAAGCATGAGACGCTTGTCGGAGGCCTACCAACGCGAGATGGATCGCGCCATGGGCGGCTCGCCAGCGCCGACTGGGCCTAGCCGCCTAGGCGCCGTCCGACAACGCGGCGCGGGCATCACCAACCTGTTCGGGGCCGATCGCCCCGTATATACGACGCCTGCGGAGAACATCCGCGCCACCCAGGCGGCAGCAGACGAACTAGACAACTTCGAAGGTGAAGAGCGCCGCTTGATAACCGAGCGAGTGCAGCGACTCCTCAAGGCGGCTGTCGCGCAGAACGAAGCCGGCTACCGCACGGAGGCGCCGCAACGACAAAATGACGACTGACCTCCCCGCCGAGATCAAGGCGCAACGTCTCGGACGCCGACTAGCGGAGTCCATGGAAGAAGAGAGAAGGATCCGGCTGTCAGCCACAGTCGGACTCGCATCACCATCGAGCGCGACCAAGACGGCCGCCCAAGAGCAGTGGAACGGCAGGGCGAGTACCTGCCTCCCCCACCACAAAGAGAAAAACGAGTCTCCCCGCCGCCCGTTGAGCATCCGACTCTCGGCGACCGCCTCGGCCGTCGAGAGGGAGTCGGAGAGAATGACGCCCGCCTCCGGATCGACCGACTCCACCGATCCCTGGCGCTGGAAGAAGAAGATGAGCTGGGCCCGCCCTGCTTCGGGCCCCGCATTCGAGACGAGCCCTTTCCCAAAGGGTTCACGCTCCCCCGAGACACGCCCAAGTACACCGGCTCCGTGAAGCCGAAAGATTGGCTAGTTGACTATTCCACAGTCGTCAACATAGCAAACGGCAACAAGCGTGTTGCCGTGAAGTATGTTCCGCTCATGCTCCAGGGCACGGCCCGGACATGGTTGAACAGTTTGAAGCCCCGCAGCATCAACAGTTGGGTCGACTTCACCGAGGCTTTCATCCGCAACTTCACAAGCACATACAAGCGATCCCCCAAGCCGCGCCAGCTCTCCTTGTGCGTGCAAGGCCAAGACGAGTCGACTCGCGACTACCTCACGCGATGGGGCGAGCTTCGGAACTCCTACGAGGGCATGCACGAGGTGCAGGCTATCGAGTACTTCACCGCCGGGTGCAGAGAAGGCACCCTCCTCAAGCACAGGCTCCTCTGCGACGAGCCAGAGACCCTCGACGAGTTGCTGGTCATAGCAGACAAGTATGCTACAGCCGACTCCTCCATGAAGACAGAGATTCAAATTAGTGCGACTGGCAAAGTGGCCCCTCAGGCTCCCAGAGCTCCGGCTGGAGATACCAGTCGGCAACAGCAGCAGAATGATCACAAGCGCAAGGCCCTGCAGCCGACTTCCAGCAGTCGGCAGGTTGCGACAGTCGAAGACCAACAGCCTGAGGGGCAGCCTCCGGCGAAGCGGCAGAAAGGCGGCAAGTCCAACTGGTTGTCGGCCTTCTCTTATGAGCAGACTTTGGATGGTCCCTGCAAGTTCCACAGCGGCGCGAAGCCGTCGAACCATACCACCCGAAAATGCCACTGGCTCACCAGAATCGCCAAGGGAGACGGCCTCCTTCCTCCTCCGCCTGCTAGGCCGCCGCCTCCACAGCCGCCCCAGCAGCCGGCGGCCAGGCCAGTCGGCGCCGCACAAGATGAATACCCCGAAGAACATGGAGCTTATGTGGTGTTCACCAGTATGGCTGATGATCGACGCAGCAGACGGTTGCAGCAGCAAGAAGTAAATGCAGTAGCATCAGATACTCTGGAGTTTATGCATTGGTCCAAGAAGCCTATCAGTTGGAGCAGAGCTGATCACCCAGAGGTGATGCCGAATCCGGGCTCCTACGCCTTGGTTCTGAGTGCTACCTTGGCCACTGGTAGGCGGGCCGCTCGCTTCTCGCGAGTGTTGATAGACGGAGGCAGCAGCATCAACATCCTGTACAAGGATACCATGGAGAAACTAGGAATCAAGCAGAAGCAGCTTCAAAGCAGTCGAACTGTTTTCCACGGCATTGTACCTGGCCTTTCTTGCTCCCCAATCGGCAAGATTCAGATAGATGTCCTCTTCGGAGACAAAGATCATTTTCGCCGAGAGCCAATTTGGTTTGAAGTGGTGGACCTTGAAAGCCCATACCAAGCATTGCTTGGCCGGCCTGCTTTGGCCAAGTTCATGGCGGTCCCCCACTACGCTTACCTCTAGATGAAGATGCCAAGTTCGAAGGGTATTCTGACCGTGGCCGGTGACTACAGGAAGTCGTCCGCCTGCGCAGCCGAGAGTAGTCGGCTGGCCGAGTCCCTGGTGATAGCAGCTGAGAGGCGGCTCCTTGATCGGGTTGTGGCAATGGCCGGCAAGCAGCCAGAGATGTTGCCCGACCCCAAGGAGTCGGAAGGTGAGGGTTCGTTCAAGCCGGCTAAAGAAACAAAGAGGATACCTTTGGACCCGGAGCACCCGGAGAGGCACGCTGTCATAGGTGCAAACCTAGACAGCAAATAGGAAGGCAAGCTCGTCGATTTCCTTCGTGAGAATCGAGACATCTTTGCATGGTCCCCTAAAGACATGCCAGGTGTACCGACGGAATTCACTGAGCACAAGTTACATGTCCGATCTGATGTGAAGCCCGTCAGGCAGCCCTTGCACCGCCTGTCAGAAGAGAAAAGAAGAGTTGTTGGAGAAGAGATAGCTCGACTCCTAGCGGCCGGCTTCATTATGGAGGTGTTCTTTCCAGAATGGCTGGCGAACCCGGTCCTAGTGTTGAAGAAGAACAAGCAGTGGCGGATGTGTATCGACTACACAAGCCTCAACAAAGCCGTCATCCCAACGGATATAGAATTCAACTCCCCGCGAGTCACCATGTACATCGAGGAGGAAGCAGAAGAAGCACGCCAAGACGGCGTCGATCTGCTGGAAGAGGGCCGGCTGTTGGCACTCAGTCGGTCCGGCATCTACTAGCAGAGCCTGCGCCGGTACTACAACAGGAAGGTCAAGCCAAGATCTTTCCAAGAGGGCGACCTTGTACTCCGACTGATCCAGCGGACAGCCGGCCAGCACAAGCTGTCGGCACCTTGGGAAGGCCCCTTTATTATCAGCAAGGTGTTGGGCAATGACTCCTACTACCTGATCAATGCCCAGAAGCCCCGAGCACGCAAAAGAGACGACTCCGGCAAAGAGTCGGATCGACCATGGAATGCAAACCTCCTTCGAAGATTTTACAGTTGATTCAGTATGTATCACGCTACCCCTTTGTATTAAAGTACCGAGACTTCGGGCCCCCCGAGACAAGCTCGGGGACTGCCCCTTTTGATTATCTGTACGATATGAATTATGCCTTCAAGTATGCTACTTCTTGCTATGCCGCTTGGCGCCGGGCTCGACTAGTCGGCCCGGGGACTCGCCGTCTGGCGCTATGAAATGTTTCCTGAAGTCGGACAAGTAGTGTGCGGCGCCTAAGCCGTCTCCTGCCAGAAGCCGCAGCTCGCAAAGCGACTGATTGGTAGGCAGGAGTAAGGATGAATGGGCGTCCACACGAAAAATGGCTAAGGACCTAAAACATCAACATAGCCTAAGCCGGCTTCCAGCCCCCTTTTACAAGCCGACTCGCGAATATTCGGCTTGCTGCTTTCTATCTAACTTGTTAAATACACTCCAAAGAAAGGCAAGTACTTGCTTTCCCCAAAGTAGCCAGGCATTTGGCCCAGCGGCAGTCCGCAGAGCAGTTTGCCGGCTGGCAAAGCGGCAACTAGGGGAAGGCGGCAAAGGAAAAAGCCAAAGGAGCAATGAGCAAGGAAAGATAGAACTCGGATTAATATTTACATAAGCATAGGCCCATTGGCCGAATCTTCAGACAGAAGTTTAAAATACACCCCGCAGGTGGAATTGTGCAAATTAACAAGTTCATCAAAGACTTTCTAGAATAGATAAATAAAGCCAGAAGGCAGCCTAAGGAGCAGCAGACGGGTTCGAAAGGTCGGAGGAGACGGCGGTGTCAGGCGCCGGGGGAGTCAGCTGGGCAGTCTCGGCTTGATCGCCGCCAACGGCAGTCGGCCCGGTCGGACGCGGCTCGTTGCTAGAGGCACGGTCGAGCTAAGGCTGGTCGCCCGCTCCGCCCTCTGGCACCTCTGTCTCGCCTTCGTCCTCCGCATCGCCTTCTTCCTTGGTGCTGGAGTCAATCACCTCCGCCGAGTCCTCGCCATATTCCGGGTTCATCCCGAACCACTCTGGCAGCACCTCCTCACCGCCTTTAGCCCGCTCGGGGACGAAGACACTGGTGTCCGTGTACTCGGCGATGGCCACAGCACGCTCGACAAGGGCGCTCTCCACAGCCTCCAGCTCGGCCTGGGCCTCTGACCGGAATGCGGCCAGACGGTCCAGGTCCAGCCCCGGATACCACGCCTTGACGAATTCCAAGGCCCGGCGCGCTCTGGCCCGGGCCGAGGAACCCTTCCAGGCCTCAAGACGGCCGGCTGTGACCTCCAGCCAGTCGGCAGTTTGGCTGGCGGTGCGCAGAGCCGGCATGTCTGGCCACAGGGCGGCAACTGCCTGGGCGCCGGCACGCTGAAGCCGGCGCATCCGCCGGTGGGCCGGACGAAGACGGGCCTCGATGCTCAGAAGCTGCTCATCGACGGTCAAGGGAGAGTTGGCGGCAATCTCCTCGCCGTTTGCCCTTCGCGCCTCACGATCAGCCTCGATGGCCAGAGGGACTGCCTGCGAGTGGCCAGGGAAGAAGTCTGCCAAGACAAAAAAGAAGCAAGTCGAAAAATTAGAAGTCAGCCTGACACATAGTCGGAAACTCAAAGAAAGAAAGCTCACCATCAACGGTATCCTCAATCTCGTGGAAGCCGGAGGTCAGCATCGCCTCCTTGTCGGTCCAGGAGGAGCACTCGCTCTCGAACTCGGCCAGAAGAGCAGCCTCCTTCTTCTCGGCCTCGTCCTGCGTCTTCTTGAGCAGCTCCTTCTGCTCGGCCAGCTGCGCTGTAAGCAGATCGCGCTCCGCAGCGAGCTTGCTGCACTCCTCCCCCTTGACGTGCAAGGCGGTGTTAACTTCACCCAGCTGCTCCTGGAGAATAGCGTTGGCCCCTGAAGAACGAAAGAAAGAGACAAATAAGTCGTCAGCAAAGAAGATCATCGGGAAGATCCGGCCCGACTGCTCAGCAGTCGGCCCGAATCTCGGGGACTACAGCCCGCGGGTGCGCCAGCGCGCCCCCGCGAAGAAGAGGGAAAAAACTCACTCCGGCTTTCCGTCAAGTCGGCATTCCGCTTGCTCAACTCCTCAACATTGTGGTTGAAGGCAGTGGCGCGGAGGTTGTGATACTCCTGCAAACAACGATTTCAGACAAAATAAGTACTTGGAACTCGCCAGAGGGAGTTCCGAGCCGCCTGCTCAGCAGTCGGCCCGAATCTCGGGGACTACACCCAGTGGGTGCGCTGGCGCGCCCCCACAGAGAGGAGCAAGAAAAACAAGAATCAAATAGGAAAACATACCCGGACGGCCGCTCGTGACGCTAGATGCGCCTTGGTGCAGATCTGGAGGGCGTCACCTTCAGCTCGAAACTTCGCTTGGACATCCAGAAGCGCCTGGTTCAGCGGGCCCATGCCGCCTCCGCGCACCCACCCAATGGGCGCGGCACTCGTCGCCTCGGTGTCTGGGATGGTCGAGCTGGCGGCTCCGACCTCCAGGGGCCGCGGCGCCGAAGTCGCCTTCTCGAGGTGGCGGCGCGCTGGCGAGGCAACCTGAAGAAGCAGCCTCGCATCATCCTCAGTCGGCGGCACCGGCGGGCCTGCCGGCTGTTTGCCGTGGGCTCTCCCAGACGGCGGTGGAGGCGGAGGCGGCGGCACTAGCGTGTCCGACATGGAGGCCTCGCTGCTCTCCTTCTCCACGACGGGGTTCTTGGTGCCGGCCTCTCCGGTCTGCCCCGTGAACTCTGGAGGCGGCGGTGCAGAGGATAGTGGGGGGACGAGCATCGCCGATCGGTGACGCGCGGCCTCCTCGGCTCGCCGTCTCGCCGCAAGGGCGGCTTCAGCATCCTCCAGCTTCTTCTGGGCGGAGGCGGCCGCCTTCTCGGTCTCCGCCTTCTCCAGGCGGCCGGCCTCCTCCTCGTCGTGCTTCTCCCGCGCGTTTTGCTCCGTCGCCTCCCGGAGGTTGGCGACGGGGTCGACCCACCGAGTATTGGCGGACGTCTCTGCCGACCCCATGACGGAGGGGACGGCGACTCTCTCAAGGGAAAGGGGGGCCCTGAAGAAGAATGGGAGGAGTATAAAAGAAGGCTCGGACAAGATTCACCGAAGGAAAATAAAGACAAAGCGTAAAAACTTATGCAGAGACTAGCGGCGGCCTTCTCACTTCCCTACGGAAGCGGTTGGCCTTCGCGGCCGCCTCCTCCCGCTTGGTCGCAGCGGCCGCCCCCTTGAACTTCTTCAACTTGCCGCCAGGCGACCTCGGCCCGGCGTGACGCCTTTTCGCGCCGCCTTGGCCAGCCAGGCCGGCGGAGGAGCCTGCGCCCGAGGGGTCGACCCTTAGCTAATGGCGCGGGGCGACTTCCCCTTCAGCGTTGTCCTCGGGCCAGTCGGCGAAGGTGGCCGAGAGCCTGAGGCCGCTTCCCGCTCCTCCTCCTCCGCCTTCGGCGTCGGCTTCCATCACCGCCGTCCCCAAGTCGGGGTCGTCGACATCGCTCTTCGCACGATCGGGGATGAACTCGCGGGGCTGTTTCACGGCACCGGCTGAAGGCTGCATGAGGGGGTTCTAGCTCAGAAGAAACCAATGAAAATCAGAAACCGGGTTCGGCTATAAATAAAGACAAAGCAATAAGGAGATACGACTTACCACTGGAGGGGGGTTGGCGCGCGAGTATGGCTCCTTGCCGAACTGCCAGTCCTCCCTGAACTCACAGTTCGCGATATGGTTCACCATGTTTGCCACCTCCGCGTGGGGCATCTCCTTGGTGCTCATCCGACTTGGGTCTTGGAGGCCGCTCATCTGACATATCAGGTGAGGCCGGCCTTGGAGCGGGAGAACTCGGCGCGCCACGAAGGCGGCCAGCAAGTCGGCCCCGACGAGGCCCTCCGACTGCGTCAAGACTCGGAGTCACGCTACGGCGGCGGCTCCGGCGGGAGTCAGCGCCTTGACTCGATGAGACCAGCTGGGGAGCCTCCCAGCTGGGGGGGCGGCTTCATAAGGCGGCAGATTAACCCAGTCGCCGTCGGAGGCGAGGTTCTTCACGTAGAAGTATGAGCGCTGCCACATCTTCACCGACTTGATCAGCGAGATGGAAGGGAAGGGGTTGTCGGTCGTCGAGCGCCGCATCGCGATGTAGGCACCACACTGAGCCGGCACGCCAGCGACGTGCGTGCCGAGCTTAGTAGAGAAGAATTCTCCCCACAACTCGATGGTGGGGAGAACGCCGAGGAAACCTTCGCACAGAGTGGCGAAGGCGGAAAGTAGCACCACCGTATTCGGGGTGAGGTGGTGCGGCTGGAGGCCGTGAAACTCCAAGAAGGAGCGGAAGAAGCCGCTCGCCGACAGCCCCAGGCCGCGCATGAGGTGCAAGCGGAAGATGACCCGCTCGCCCTCCTCCGGCGCCAGCGATATCTCCCTCGCCGGTGCGATGCGGGATCGCACGAGGTGTGCGCCGGGGAGGCGGCGCGTCTTGCGAAGGAATTCAATGAGGTCGTCGTCGACCACCGAGCCGTCCCACGCGCCGGAACGCATGGCCGGAGCCGCGGTGACGGAGGAAGAGCTCATCGTTGGCTGGTGCGGTGTGGTTCTGCTCGCCATCGGCAAGAAGGAGAGAGGAAGCAAGAGGAAGCGGGGGTCGGGGGAGATGGGCGCGCGTGCTATGCCGCTCCACCCCCCCCCCTACTTATAGCCTTGGAGGATGAGAAGCCGAGGGGGCGGGCGTGGGATTAACTGCGCCCAGAGCCCCACGCCGCCCCATGATTTACCCCACGAAGTTACTGCGCACAGTAACAAAGTGGGTAGCCCAACCGTTCGCTCGGCCGCAGCGGATCCATTCGCGTGCCAAGGCGCGGTAGTGGCGGGCCCCGCCTGACGGCCCGTCCCGTCGTGCGCGTGGGCCAGCAGACTGTCCCCGCCGCATGGCGCCGCGCGATAGGGCCGCGGCAGGCGGCAGCAAGGAAGCGTATCAGGCACGCCGCCTGGTCTCCCGCCACGAATTTCGAACTCTCCACAGAGCAGGATGGCCCTCTATGAATCCGACTCCGAATAGTCGGCCCAGAGGAAGATGGCAAGCGAAGCCCAAAGTCCACCATCGGAAGAGTGAAACTGTTGAGGCCCCCCCCCCCCAGTGAGTCACTCTCGGAGCCTCACCAGCTTCGGGGACTACTGTCAGAGTAATGGGCCACGGGTAGGCTAATCCGAGCCCCAGAACCTTTCAAGAAATCGGGGCAGGCCGCGCCACTCAAAGCCGAGTCTCAGATGGCGACTCCCAGATGAGCCGAGCCTAAGATGAGCCGAGTCTCAGATGATGACTCCCAGATGAGCTGAGTCTCAGATGACGACTCCCAGATGAGCCGAGTCTCAGGTGACGACTCCCAGATGAGCCGAATCTCAGATGACGACTCCCAGATGAGCCGACTCATGGCCAGCGACTTCCAGGAAAGCCGTCTATGGAGAGTTGGCCCACGATGCTACACTCGTCGCGATAGGCGAGGCGGGTACGACCACGGCGTGGCCGTCACCTCCTGCTTACGAGGGGCTAGCATGGCTACAGTGTGCCGTACTGCTGGAGATCTCCGGTGCGGCCCGGCACTGTTGCCATGCCAAGCCCTGACCTCAGCCACAGTAAGCAGCGCACTGTGGCCACGATGGCCTACCTGTACGGCTCAGAGACGGCGGACCCACCGGACAGTGAGAACATAGAAGACGGCGGATACGCCCCGAAGGCGGCCCTGTAGGAGTCGGCACCCCAGAGTCGGCCAGCCTCTCCTACGGGTCCCACGCACCATTAACCAGACAAGATGGGGAGTAACGACAGTGATTGCCCGATAGACGGTGGCACTGTTGCCACGACCCAATGACCAAGCCTGCGTCATCAGAAGAACGGCTACAGTGCCGGACTCGCCGGCGGGGCCCGCGAGTCGGCGGGCCCCAGCAGTCGGCCGAGAAGACGGCGGCCTGTGAGACAGACGGCTGGGACCCGCGCCCAGCCGGATTACCATTGTACCCCCGGGGGTAGGCCTATATAAACCCCCCGGGGCACCCATGCAAAGGGTTCGCATCCATTAGCCTTAGACCAGATCATATAGGAGGGAGAGAGCTAGCCTTGCCTCCTTCTACCTCCAGAATACAGCTCTAGGAGCAACATTGTAGCCACTACGCCTTAGTGATCATGCGGAGACCCCGCAGAGCAGCAGTAGGGGTGTTATCTCCCCGGAGAGCCCCGAAGCTGGGTAAGATTCGCCGGCGTGCATGCCTTCGCCTAATTCCATTTCCTGGCACCGGCGACGTTCTACTCGCTCCCACCATGATAAGCCATCCTTTGGCATATGTCGCACCCAACCCCCGACACAATTGACTACGTTACTAGACCGATAGCAAGTTTTCTGTGGGAGAGGCATAAGCTAACATACTTTCTCTTCTTGGATCATATGCACTTATGATTGGAACTCTAGCAAGCGTCCGCAACTACTAAAGATTCATAAAGGTAAAACCCAACCATAGTATTAAAGCATCAAGTCCCCTTTATCCCGTACGCAACAATCCCCTTACTCGGGTTTATGCTTCTGTCACTCAAGCAACCCACCATAAAAGAATCATGAATGTATTGCAACACCCTACAGCGGGAATCCCTCACGCTTGCGCGACGCGGAGGGCACAATAGGACAGCAACATAACCACAAGCAAATTAAATCAATCATAGCAATTCATCAACCACCAATAGGACAATGAAAATCTACTAAGACATCATAGGATGGCAACACATCATTGGATAGTAATATGAAGCATAAAGCACCATGTTCAAGTAGAGGGAACAGCGGGTTGCGGGAGAGTGGACTGCTGGATATAGATGGGGGAAGGTGATGGAGATGTTGGTGAAGATGGCGGAGGTTTTGGTGAAGATCGCGGTGATGATGATGGCCCCCGGTAGCGCTCCGGTGCCACCGGAAGCAAGGGGGAGAGAGGCACCCTTCTTCTTCTTCTTCCTTGACCTCCTCCCTAGATGGGAAAAGGGTTTCCCCTATGGTCCTTGGCTCCCATGGCTTGGGAGGGGCAAGAGGCCCTCCGATATTGGATCTATCTCTCTGTTTCTGCGTTCCCTGATTCTGCCCCTTCACCATTTCCTTTATATCTGGAGATCCGTAACTCCGATTGGGGTGAATCTTTCGCCCAGATTTTTCTCATAAAATTAGCTTTCTTGCGGAAAAAGAAGAGCGTCAACTGCCTTATGGGTGGACCACGAGAGTGCCAGGTGCGCCCCCTGTCTCGTGGCCACGTCGGACACCGTTTCGCATTGATTCTTCCTTCGGAAAATCCCAAATATTCCAAAATAATTCTCCGTCCGTTTTTATCCCGTTTGGATTTTGTTTGATATTGGGTTTCTGTGAAACATAAAACATGCAACAAACAGGAACTGGCACTGGGCACTGGATCAATATGTTAGTCCCAAAAATAGTATAAAAAGTTACCAAAAGTATATGAAAGTTGAAGAATATTGGCATGGAACAATCAAAAATTAAGATACGACGGAGACGTATCAGCATCCCCAAGCTTAATTCCTGCTCATCCTCGAGTAGGTATATGGTAAAAAAGATAATTTTTGATGTGGAATGCTACCTAGCATAATCTTGATCATATGTCTAATCATGGCATGAATATGAAGACACGAGTGATTCAAAGCAATAGTCTATCATTTGACATAAAAACAATAATACTTCAAGCATACCAACCAAGCAATTATGTCTTATCGAAATAACATAGCCAAAGAAACCTCATCCCTACAAAATCATATAGTCTGGCTATGCTCCATCTTCATCACACAAAGCAGTCAAATCATGCACAAAACCCCGATGACGAGCCGAGCAATTGGTTCATACTTTTTAACGCGCTTCAATTTTTTCAACTCTCACGCAATACATGAGTGCAAGCCATGGACATAGCACTATGGTGGTATATGGTGGTGGTTGTGAGGACAAAAAGGGAGAAGATAGTCTCACATCAACTAGGCGTATCAACGGGCTATGGGGATGCCCATCAATAGATATCAATGTGAGTGAGTAGGGATTGCCATGCAACGGATGCACTAGAGCTATAAATATATGAAAGCTCAACAAAAGAAACTAAGTGGGTGTGCATCCAACTTGCTTGCTCACGAAGACCTAGGGCATTTTGAGCAAGCCCATCATTGGAATATACAAGCCAAGTTCTATAATGAAAAATTCCCACTAGTATATTAAAGTGAAAGCATAGGAGACTCTCTCTATGAAGAACATGGTGCTACTCTGAAGCATAAGTGTGGTAAAAGGATAGTAACGTTGCCCCTTCTCTCTTTTTCTCTCATTTTTTTATTTTTTTTATTTTTTTATTTTTTTATTTTTTTGGTGGGCTTCTTTGGCCTCTTTTTTTATTTGGGCTTCTTTAGCCTCTTCTATTTTTCATAAAGTCCGGAGTCTCATCCCGACTTGTGGGGGAATCATAGTCTCCTTCATCCTTTCCTCACTGGGGCAATGCTCTAATAATGATGATCATCACACTTTTATTTACTTACAACAACTCGATATCTTGAACAAAGATATGACTCTATATGAATGCTTCCGGCGATGTACCGGGATGTGCAATGATCTAGCATAGCAATGACATCAAAAAACGGGCAAGCCATGAAAACATCATGCTAGCTATCTTACGATCATGCAAAGCAATATGACAATGATGGAACGTGTCATAATAACAAAATGGTGGAAAGTTGCATGGCAATATATCTCGGAATGGCTATGGAAATGCCATAATAGGTAGGTATGGTGGCTGTTTTGAGGAAGGTAAATAATGGGTTCATGATACCGGCGAAAGTTGCGCGGCACAATAGAGGCTAGCAAAGTGGAAGGGTGAGTGTGCGTATATCCATGGACTCACATTAGTCATAAAGAACTCATATACTTATTGCAAAAGTCTACTTAGCCCTCGAAGCAAAGTACTACTACGCATGCCCCTAGGGGGATAGATTGGTAGGAAAAGACCATCGCTCGTCCCCGACTGCCACTCATAAGGAAGACAATCAAAAAACGCTTCATGCTCCAACTTCGTTACATAACGGTTCACCATACATGCATGCTACGGGACTTGCAAACCTCAACACAAGTATTTCTCAATTTCACAATTACTCAACTAGCACGACTCTAATATTACCACCTTTATATCGCAAAACTATTGCAAGGAATCAAACATATCATATTCAGTGATCTACAAGTTTATGTAGGATTTTATGACTAACCATGTGAATGACCAATTCCTGTCATCTCCCTAAATAGATGTAAGTGAAGCAAGAGAGTTTAATTCTTTCTACAAAAGATATGCCCACGCTCTAACAAATATAAGTGAAGCAAAAGAGCATTCTACAAATGGCGGTTTTCTATGTAAAGGGAAACAGGCAATCCAAACTTCAAATGATATAAGTGAAGCACATGAAGCATTCTATAAAGCCATACTCAGAAGATATAAGTGAAGTGCAATGAGCATTCTATAAATCAACCAAGGACTATCTCATACCAGCATGGTGCATAAAATAAAAGTGAAAACTAAATGCAAAAGATGCTCCAAGACTTGCACATATCGCACGAACGAAACGAATACGAAAATTATGGTACCCCAACAATTCTACCAAAATTATGAAAAATAAACAAGTTGTACATAAAGACATTGCAAAAGGAATCAGAACCATTTGACGTTCCAGTTAAAAATGTAAAATCGCGCACTACAGCCAAAGTTTCTGTCCTGCACCGTACAAACCAACAAGCATTGTAAACATCCTAAAGGCAAACCTTGGCACATTATTTTTATAATACAATGTAATTGTACAAGGGGATCATTATTTTTGATGAAAAGTTTCTGTAATCAAGATTCACAAAGTTTCCGTGAGCATGAACAAAGTTCAAGGAGCTCTCCCACTTCAACAATGCTTGTCTCTCTCACTTTCACTTTCCTTTTTGAAAAGTTTTTAGGTTCCCCTCTTTATTTTTTATTTTTTAAAACTATATAAATCACTCAACAGAAATAAATGACTCTCTAAAACTTCCGGGTTGTCTCCCTGGCAGCGCTTTCTTTAAAGCCATTAAGCTAGGCATTTACTGCTCAAGTAAAGAATCCACCCGGATCCCAAGGTATATCAAAGCCAATTTCAATTAACAATGATTTGTAATTTAGTAGTGAGCACAAAGTAACATATATCAAGCAATGACGAAGTCTAACTCTCTTCCTATGCATTGGCATGTCATAGAAGAACAATTCATGCACACATAGTAAGGGCCAATGCATAGTATAAGCAGTTTCTCGCAATTCTATCGTGTTGGAAACATAAAGAGGTGGAGATGTAGTTCCTCTCTCATAATAATTGCAAGTGGGAGCAGCAAGCATATGCATATTATATTCATCAAATTCATCATGTGTAGTAGTAAAACGCAACCCATCAGTATAATCCTTAATAAGCACAAACTTCTCTGATATAGTGTAGTAGGGAGAATTCAAAAGGATAATAGGACTATCATGCGTGGGTGCAATAGCAACAATTTCATGTTTAACATAAGGAACTATAGCAAGTTCATCTCCATAAGAATAATTCATATTGGCATCTTGGCCACAAGCATAGCAAGCATCATCAAAAAGGGATATTTCAAGAGAATCAACGGGATCATAGCAATCATCATAGCAATCATCCTTCAGTAAGCATGAAGGGGAATTAAACAATGTATGAGTTGAAGAGTTACTCTCATTAGAAGGTGGGCACGGGTGATCAATCTGCTCTTCCTCCTTTTGTTCTTCGCTCTCCTCATCATCATTTTCATCCAATGAGCTCACAATTTCATCACTTTCTTCTTCCATAGCTTCCTGCAAAATTTTAGTCTCTTCTTGGACAGCGGAGACTTTCTCAATAAATGCATTAATATAGTAATTGTATTCATAATTTTCATAGCAATATCTAAGTATAGCAAGATTTTCTGCTCTATAAACTGAATCATCAAAATCATCAAACGCTTTAAACATAGATTCAACCTCATAAGCACCCATAAAAGCAACAAATTCCTCTATTTGTTCCACATCATAGTAATCAAAGATACCATTAGCATAAGAAGCTAAGGTTTGATTATCATTTAATTTGCATGAAAAGGGAAGGTGTGGAGCCTTCATCCTAGAGCAACAAGTATAATCATGTATCACGCATAGTTGACGAGCATACCAACGCAACATAGAAATTTGATCCCATAATAGTTTCCCTTTTTGTGTCAAACGATAATCCCTAAAGTATTCACATTGATCCAACGTGTCTCCCATAACATAACGGAATGGGGTTTTCTTAGGATTATTAAAGTAGTACAAAATTTCTTTCAAATTATGAGCATCGAGGGTTTTAGGAGGTTCCCCATCTCCATGATAGCATCTACACCTAATTTTTTTTGGTATTTCGTGTTCCATATCCATAACTAATGATAGAGAACAACTAAGAACAGAAAATAAAAATTACTTAGTGATAAAGCAAACAAGCACACACGAGAATATTCACCCCACGCTATGACTCCCCGGCAATGGCGCCAGAAAAAGGTCTTGATAACCCGCAAGTATACGGGATAGTTGTAGCCTCTTTCGATAAGTAAGAGTGTCTAACCAAACGAGGAGCTAAAGGTAGAACAAATACTCTCTCAAGTCCTATCGGCCACTGATATGACTCTACGCATGCTTGGCGTTCGCTTTACCTAGAACAAGTATGAAACTAGAAGTACTTTGTAGGTGTTGTTGGATAGGTTTGCAAGATAATAAAGAACACGTAAATATAAACTAGGGGCTGTTTAGATAAAGATGCAATAAAGTAAATATAGTGAGTGTGGAAAAGTGGTGGTAGAAGTGGTGAAATTGCCATATTTCTACTACACAACCTTCTTCTTGTAGACGTTGTTGGGCCTGCAAGTGCACAGGTTTGTAGGACAGTAGCAAATTTCCCTCAAGTGGATGACCTAAGGTTTATCAATCCGTAGGAG
Organism: Triticum dicoccoides; assembly: GCF_002162155.2. NCBI lineage: Eukaryota > Viridiplantae > Streptophyta > Magnoliopsida > Poales > Poaceae > Triticum > Triticum dicoccoides. The sequence goes on along the minus strand of NC_041393.1, from coordinate 141,533,175 downwards.
GCGTAGGATGAAGATGGTCTCTCTCAAACAACCCTGCAACCAAATAACAAAGAGTCTCTTGCGTCCCCAACACACCCAATACAATGGTAAATTGTATAGGTGCACTAGTTCGGCGGAGAGATGGTGATACAAGTGCAATATGGATAGTAGATAAAGGTATTTGTAATCTGAAATTGTAAAAACAGCAAGGTAACTAATGGTAAAAGTGAGCGTAAATGGTATTGCAATGGTAGGAAACAAGGCCTAGGGTTCATACTTTCACTAGTGCAAGTTCTCTCAACAATAATAACCTAGATAGATCATATAACAAGCCCTCGACATGCAACAAAGAGTCACTACAAAGCCACTAATAGCGGAGAACAAACGTAGAGATTATGGTAGGGTACGAAACCACCTCAAAGTTATTCTTTCGGATCGATCTATTAAAGAGTTCATAGTAGAATAACACCTTAAGACACAAATCAACCAAAACCCTAATGTCACCTAGATACTCCATTGTCACCTCAAGTATCCATGGGCAAGATTATACGATATGCATCACACAATCTCAGATTCATCTATTCAACCAACACAAAGTACTTCAAAGAGTGCCCCAAAGTTTCTACCGGAGAGTCAAGAAAACGTGTGCCAACCCCTATGCATAGGTTCATGGGCGGAACCCGCAAGTTGGTCACCAAAACATACATCAAGTGGCACGTGATACCCCATTGTCACCACAGATAAACACGGCAAGACATACATCAAGTGTTCTCAAATAAAGACTCAATCCGATAAGATAACTTCAAGAGGGGAAACTCAATTCATCACAATAGAGTAGAGGGGGAGAAACATCATAAGATCCAACTATAATAGCAAAGCTCGTGATACATCAAGATCGTGCCTTAGAGGGAACACGAGAGAGAACATGAGAGAGAGAGAGAGACCAAACACATGGCTACTGGTACATACCCTCAGCCCCGAGGGTGAACTACTCCCTCCTCGTCATGGATAGCGTCGGGATGATGAAGATGGCCACCTGTGATGGGATCCCCCTCCAGTAGGGTGCCGGAATGGGCTCCCGAGAGGTTTTTGGTGGCTATAGAGGCTTGAGGCGGAACTCCTGATCTATCTTGATTTTCGATGGTTTTAGGATACATAGGCTTATATAGGCGAAAGAAGTCGGTCAGGGGGTGCTCGAGGGGTCCACGAGACAAGGGGGGCGCCCAGTAGGGGGGCGCCCCCCTATCTCTTGGGCTCCTTGAGTATCTTCTGACGTAAACTCCAAGTCTCCAGGATGATAATCTTCCAAAAAATCACGTTGCCGAAGGTTTCATTCCGTTTGGACTCCGTTTGATATTCCTTTTCTTCGAAATACTGAAACAGGCAATAAAACAGCAATATGGGCTGGGCCTCCGGTTAATAGGTTAGTCCCAAAAGTAATATAAAAGTGTATAATAAAGCCCATAATCATTCAAAACAGATAATAAAATAGCATGAATGCTTCATAAATTATAGATACGTTGGAGGTGTATCAGCATCCCCAAGCTTAATTCCTACTCATCCTCGAGTAGGTAAATGATAAAAGAAAGAATTTATGAAGTGTGAATGTTAGAGGTGCACAAGTTTGATCAATGATAATTTCAATCACCTTTACTAGCATCATTATATGTCATAACAGTAATTCATCTCATAAAACTTTTCATGATCAAGTAACAAGCTATTCACATGTTAAAGCATAGACCATAAACTTTCTTGAAAACTAGCAAACTTCATTATTAGTCATCAAACAATTGCAATTCATCTTACTTTCAGGAAGAGTCTATGTCAGAGCTTTGATTTAGCAAACTTCACATACTCAACTATCATATAGTCTTCTACAATTGCTAACACTCACGCAATACTTGTGGTTATGAAGTTTTAATCAGACACAGAGAAAGATTGGGGCTTATAAGTTGCCTCCAAACGTATTCACCTTTGGGTGATGTCAACAATAATAGTTCATGCTAACGTACATCCAATTGGATATATATATCAGGATCACCCCAACACAAAGTGCTTGCCAAAGGATAAAATAAAAAAGGGAAAGGTGAAGATCACCTTGACTCTTGCATAAAGTAAAAGACATAAAGTAAAAGATAGGCCCTTCGCAGAGGGAAGCAGATGTTGTTATGCGCTTTTAGGGTTGGATACACAAAATCTTAATGCGAAAGAACGTCACTTTATATTGCCCCTTGTATATGGACCTTTATTTTGCAGTTCATCGCTTTTATTGCTTCCATAACAAGTTCATACAAAGCTTATTTTCTCCGCACTAATAAGTCATGCATATTTAGAGAGCAATTTTTATTGCTTGCACCGATGACAACTTACTTGAAGGATCTTACTCAATCCATAGGTAGGTATGGTGGACTCTCATGGCAAAAACTGGGTTTAAGGATATTTGGAAGCACAAGTAGTATCTCTACTTGGTGCAAGGAATTTTGGCTAGCATGAGGGGGAAAGGCAAGCTCAACATGTTTGGATGATCCATGGCAATATACTTTAACTGAGATGCGAGAAAACATAACCCATTATGCTGTCTTCCTTGTCCAACATCAACTCTTTAGCATGTCATACTTAATGAGTGCTCACAATTATAAAAGATGTCTATGATAATATATTTATATGTGAAATCTCTCTTCCTTCAATATTCTTTCATGAATTGTTCAAATGACTAATACAATGCTTGCTAACCGTCAATAAATTTACAACCTCTACTTCCTAGATGTGAAGTCATTACTCCCCATGGAATAAGCAAATGAAACATATATAATTTCAATTTATGACAATCAACTAATTCAACAATTTACTCATAGGATATAAGTGAAGCACACGAGTAAATGAAAAACTACTCCAAAAAGATATAAGTGAAGATCAATGAGTAGCAAAATAATTATGCAACTATATGAAGACTCTCTCTCATTAAAGAATTTCAGATCTTGGTATCTTATTCAAACAGCAATCAAAACAAAATAAAATGACATTGCAAGGATAGCACAACTCATGTGAAGAAGCAAAATCTTAGGCTCAACCGATACTAACCGATAGTTGTTGAAGAAGAAAGGCGGGATGCCTACCAGGGCATCCCCAAGCTTAGATGCTTGAGACTTCTTCAAATATTATCTTGGAGTGCCTTGGGCATCCCCAAGCTTGAGCTTTTATGTCTCCTTAATTCCTCTCATATCATGGTTTCTCTTTTTATCAAAAGCTTCATTCACAACAAACTCAACAAGAACTCGTGAGATAGGTTAGTATAAACCAATGCAAAAACTTATCATTTTCTACTGTAACAAATCACTAAAATTATTATTCAATATTTCATACTAAATGCCTCTGCATATTTAATACTCCTATCCTCAAATAGAATCATTAAACAAGCAAACATATGCAAACAATGCAACCACAACAGCAATCTGCCAAAACAGTACAGTCTGTAAAGAATGCAAGAGTATCAATACTTCCCTAACTCCAAAACACATGAGAGAAAATTCCCACTGTAATAAATTTATCAGATCTTAATATGCAAAACGATTCAACATTATACCATTCTCTGACTTTTCTAGGGAATTTTTGCAACAGCGGTAAACTTTCTGTTTTCAAACAGCAGCAAGTATACTAGCAAAATAAGCATGGCAAAGGCTATCATTGACATTTTTATTGAAAATAAAGATGCAAAACATTATTCTAAATAACAGCAAGCAAATAATAACAAAATAAAATGACGCTCCAAGCAAAACACATATCATGTGGCGAATAAAAATATAGCTCCAAGTAAAGTTACCGATGAACGAAGACGAAAGAGGGGATGCCTTCCGGGGCATCCCCAAGCTTAGGTTCTTGGTTGTCCTTGAATATTACCTTGGGGTGCCTTGGGCATCCCCAAGCTTAGGCTCTTGCCACTCCTTATTCTATAGTCCATCGAATCTTTACCCAAAACTTGAAAACTTCAACCACATAAAACTCAAAACAAAACTCGTAAGCTCCGTTAGTATAAGAAAATAAAACCACCACTTAGGTACTGTAATGAACTCATTCTAAATTCATATTGGTGTAAAACCTACTGTATTTGAACTTCTCTACGGTTCATACCACTTAATACTACCCATAGATGCATCAAAATAAGCAAACAACACAATGAAAACAGAATCTGTCAAAAACAGAACAGTCTGTAGTAATCTGTATCAAACATACACCTCTGTAACTCAAAAAATTCTGAAATAAATTGGTGGACCTGAGGAATTTGTCTATTAATCATCTTAAAAAATAATCAACCTAAAATCACTCTCCAGTAAAAAGTGGCAGCTAATCTCGTGAGCGCTAAAGTTTCTATTTTCTACAGCAAGATCACATAAACTTCACCCAAGTTTTCCCAAAGGTCCTACTTGGCACTTTATTGAAACAAAATCTATAAAACATGATTACTATAGTAGAATAATCATGTGGACACACAAAAACAGTAAGGATAAATATTGGGTTGTCTCCCAACGAGCGCTTTTCTTTAATGCCTTTCTAGCTAGGCATGATGATGGCAATGATGCTCACATAAATGATAAGAACTGAAACATAAAGAGAGCATCATGAAGAATATGACTAGCACATTTAAGTCTAACCCACAGGGATTTTGTGAGAAAACAACTTATGGGAACAATAATCAACTAGCATAGGAAGGTAAAACAAGAATAGCTTCAAAACTTGAAGCACATAGAGAGGAAACTTGACATTATTGCAATTCCTACAAGAATATGTTCCTCCCTCATAATAATTTTCAGTAGCATCATGAATGAATTCAACAATATAACCAGCACCTAAAGCATTCATGATCTACTAGCATATAAAATTTACTACTCTGCACATAAGCAAAATTCTTCTCATTCAGAATAGTAGTGGGAGCAAACTCAACAAAATAATTATCATGTGAGGCATAATCCAATTGAAAACTAAAATCATGATGACAAGTTTCATGGTTATCTTTATTCCTAATAGCATACAAGTCATCACAATAATCATCATAGATAGCAAATTTGTTTTCATAATCAATTGGAACCTCTTCCAAAATAGTGGATTCATCACTAAATAAAGTTGACACTCTTCAAAATCCACTTTCATCAATATAATCATCATAAATAGGAGGCATGCTATCATCATAATAAATTTGCTCATCAAAACTTGGGGGACAAAAAATATCATCTTCATCAAACATAGCATCCCCAAGCTTGTGGCTTTGCATATCATTAGCATCATGGATATTCAAGGAATTCATACTAACAACATTGCAACCATGCTCATCATTCACATATTTTATGCCATTCTAGCACTTGAGCACAATTTTCTTTTCCATCATACTCACGAAACATATTAAAAAGACGAAGCGTATGAGACAACTCAATTCCATTTTTTGGTAGTTTTCTTTTGCAAACTAAACTAGTGATAAAACAAGAGACAAAAAGATTCGATTGCAAGATCTAAAGATATACCTTCAAGCACTCACCTCCCCGGCAACGGCGCCAGAAAAGAGCTTAGTTGACGGGATGTGAGTGAGTGCCCTTTACCTAGCCTCCCTGGCAACAGCGTCAGAAAAGAGCTTGATGTCTACTACACAACCTTCTTCTTGTAGACGTTGTTGGGCCTGCAAGTGCACAGGTTTGTAGGACAGTAGCAAATTTCCCTCAAGTGGATGACCTAAGGTTTATCAATCCGTATGAGGTGTAGGATGAAGATGGTCTCTCTCAAACAACCCTGCAACCAAGTAACAAAGAGTCTCTTGTGTCCCCAACACACCCAATACAATGGTAAATTGTATAGGTGCACTAGTTCGGCGAAGAGATGGTGATACAAGTGCAATATGGATAGTAGATAAAGGTATTTGTAATCAGAAATTGTAAAAAAAAGCAAGGTAACTAATGATAAAAGTGAGCATAAACGGTATTGCAATGGTAGGAAACAAGGCCTAGGGTTCATACTTTCACTAGTGCAAGTTCTCTCAACAATGATAACATAGATAGATCATATAACAAGCCCTCAACATGCAACAAAGAGTCACTCCAAAGCCACTAATAGCAGAGAACAAACGTAGAGATTATGGTAGGGTACGAAATCACCTCAAAGTTATTCTTTCGGATCGATCTATTAAAGAGTTCGTAGTAGAATAACACCTTAAGACACAAATCAACCAAAACCCTAATGTCACCTAGATACTCCATTGTCACCTCAAGTATTCATGGGCATGATTATACGATATGCATCACACAATCTCAGATTCATCTATTCAACCAACACAAAGTACTTCAAAGAGTGCCCCAAAGTTTCTACCGGTGAGTCAAGAAAATGTGTGCCAACCCCTATGCATAGGTTCATGGGCGGAACTCGCAAGTTGGTCACCAAACATACATCAAGTGGCACGTGATACCCCATTGTCACCACAGATAAACATGGCAAGACATACATCAAGTGTTCTCAAATAAAGACTCAATCCGATAAGATAACTTCAAGAGGGGAAACTCAATTCATCACAAGAGAGTAGAGGGGGAGAAACATCATAAGATCCAACTATAATAGCAAAGCTCGCGATACATCAAGATCGTGCCTTAGAGGGAACACGAGAGAGAGAGATCAAACACATAGCTACTGGTACATACCCTCAGCCCCGAGGGTGAACTACTCCCTCCTCGTCATGGATAGCGCCGGGATGATGAAGACGGCCACCTGTGATGGGATCCCTGATATGACCGCGTGTAAGTTAAATACAATGGTGGATACAGTTATGGCCACGACAAATAAGGAAAAGCTAGTTGCCGTGGCTTGTATCCATCCGGACCAGTCAGAGAGATTTTGTTTGTTTCAGTTTCAAGGAAAATATGAGGACACGTTTATGTGTAAGACATACACGTACATGTATTCTGGAAGCTTTGGTGTGCATGCGGGCATACAGGGTATTGTTGGCTCGTACTACAAAAGGAGATTAGATTCATTTAAAAAAGACAGACTAGGGATCAAACTGCGTTGGTTGTTTTTGTTCCTGCCGTGCAAGGGATGTCATGTAGCAAACCAGACGTATGATATATGGAGTCTTCTATGTTTGAAGGAAATTGGATGGGGTCCTCCAAAAGAAAAACAGAAGACGGCGTCACATGCAACAAATCTAGTAGTTTTTGTTTTCTTAAATAGACTAGCATATATTTATGTGTTATCTTTTCTTTCAAGTACGTACCAAGGCTTGTTTTCCAAGATAGTTAGGGTGTGCGGGTATTATATAAAGCCAATTTAGTTCTCTGTAAAATTAGGTTATATTTTTATGAATAGACACGATGTCTTTTTAGGGTAAATACCCGTATCGAGTTTTGGGGGAAGCTGTCTAAAAATCCCTAAGTTTTAGAGAAAGCTTTAGAAAACCTCTGTGTTGCGATTTCTCTTCGTGAAAATTGTTTTGTGCGTGAGTACCGTCGTCGAGATTGGTTTTATCGTGCTGGACTGTAAGGTTCAATCCCTCTACTTCGCGTACATCGCGTACGCGGGCGAGAGGCTACTACTGCTGAAGGTGAAGTGTCATGAAAGGTCAGGCCGCAACAACAGACCGGATCTCACCACAAGGTTCGGTCCACATCAGCATCAGGTTGTTCACGACACTATGGAGAAGATGGCGAGCGCATCGTTATTCAGTAAGTTAAGCTATGGATTTCTGTTGGAGGAGGAAGGCCACTGGACTGGGCTTTTTCACACCCGTGTGGTAGTGAGAGAGAGATCATGTGCTATGACGATCGATCACATGAATTTGATCAACGCAGCAAGCATCGAGATGGTGGAGAAGCTGGATATACCAATAACAACACATCCAAAACCATACTCTTTCCGTTGGGGTCATGAAGAGCTCACTGTCACGCACCAAACTAAGGTACCGTTTTTGTTGGGAAAATTCTTTTGCGAGGTTTTGTGCGATGTGATTCCGGCACCGATGGTTTCGTGCCACTTGTTGTTGGGTGAACCATGGTACAAAGAGCATGATGTTGTGTACGATTATCACACACACATATACTGTCAAGAAGGGTCAAAAGTGCAATCTTGTGCCCGTGGATGAGGAGCGTTTCAGTACATCGAGTAAGGAACATCTTCAGAAGATAAAAAAGCAGGAAGAAGAAGAAAGGAAGAAGGTCAAAGCTGCTGCAATTCTTACTGTCGTCGTCGTTCAGTCTGCAAATAAAAATATTGTTGAGATCAACTCGAAACCGAGGACGGTTTCGTTTCAAGGAGAAGAGGATGATATGACCGCGTGTAAGTTAACTACAATGGTAGATACAGTTACGGCCACGACAAATAAGGAAAAGCTAGTTGTCGTGGCTTGTATCCATCCGGACCAGTCAGAGAGATTTTGTTTGTTTCAGTTTAAAGGAAAATATGAGGAAACGTTTATGTGTAAGACATACACGTACATGTATTCTGGAAGCTTTGGTGTGCATGCGGGCATACAGGGTATTGTTGGCTCGTACTACAAAAGGATATTAGATTCATTTAAAAAAGACAGACTAGGGATCAAACTGCGTTGGTTGTTTTTGTTCCTGCCGTGCAAGGGATGTCATGTAGCAAACCAGACGTATGATATATGGAGTCTTCTATGTTTGAAGGAAATTGGATGGGGTCCTCCAAAAGAAAAACAGAAGCCGGCGACGCATGCAACAAATCTAGTAGTTTTTGTTTTCTTAAATAGACTAGCATATATTTATGTGTTATCTTTTCTTTCAAGTACGTACCAAGGCTTGTTTTCCAAGATAGTTAGGGTGTGCGGGTATTATATAAAGCCAATTTAGTTCTCTGTAAAATTAGGTTATATTTTTACGAATAGACATGATGTCTTTTTAGGGTAAATACCCGTATCGAGTTTTAGGGGAAGCTGTCTAAAAATCCCTAAGTTTTAGAGGAAGCTTTAGAAAACCTCTGTGTTGCGATTTCTCTTCGTGGAAATTGTTTTGTGCGTGAGTACCGTCGTCGAGATTGGTTTTATCGTGCTGGACTGTAAGGTTCAATCCCTCTACTTCGCGTACATCGCGTACGCGGGCGAGAGGCTACTACTGCTGAAGGTGAAGTGTCGTGAAAGGTCAGGCCGCAACAACAGACCGGATCTCACCACGAGGTTTGGTCCACATCAATCCCCCTCCGGCAGGGTGCCGGAATGGGCTCCCGAGAGGTTTTTGGTGGCTACAGAGGCTTGCGGCGGCAGAACTCCCGATCTATCTTGATTTTCGATGGTTTTAGGGTACATAGGCTTATATAGGAAAAAGAAGTCGGTCGGGGGTGCTCGAGGGGTCCATGAGCTCCCCTATTTCCTGGGCTCCTCGAGTATCTTCTGACGTAAACTCCAAGTCTCAAGGATGATAATCTTCCAAAAAATCACGTTGCCGAAGGTTTCATTCCGTTTGGACTCCGTTTGATATTCCTTTTCTTCGAAATACTGAAACAGGCAATAAAACAACAATATGGGCTGGGCCTCCGGTTAATAGGTTAGTCCCAGAAGTAATAAAAAAGTGTATAATAAAGCCCATAATCATTCAAAACAGATAATAAAATAGCATGAATGCTTCATAAATTATAGATATCTTGGAGACGTATCATTGCCCCTAAGCAATTGACTACGTTACTAGACCGATAGCAAGTTTTATGTGGGAGAGGCATAAGCTAACATACTTTCTATTCTTGGATCATATGCACTTATGATTGGAACTCTGGCAAGCGTCCCCAACTACTAAAGATTCATTAAGGTAAAACCCAACCATAGCATTAAAGCATCAAGTCCCATTTATCTCGTACGCAACAATCCCCTTACTCGGGTTTACGCTTCTGTCACTCAAGCAACCCACCATAAAAGAATCATGAACGTAATACAACACCCTACAGCGGGAATCCCTCACGCTTGCGCGACACGGAAGGCACAATAGGACAGCAACATAACCACAAGCAAATTAAATCAATCATAGCAATTCATCAACCACCAATAGGACAACGAAAATCTACTCAGACATCATAGGATGGCAACACATCATTGGATAATAATATGAAGCATAAAGCACCATGTTCAAGTAGAGGGTACAGAGGGTTGCGGGAGAGTGGACCGCTGAATATAGATGGCGGAAGGTGATGGAGATGTTGGTGAAGATGGCGGAGGTGTTGGTGAAGATAGTGGTGATGATGATGGCCCCCAGTAGCGCTCCAGCGCCACCAGAAGCAAGGGGGAGAGAGGGCCCCTTCTTCTTCTTCTTCCTTGACCTCCTCCCTAGATGGGAGAAGGGTTTCCTCTCTGGTCCTTGGCTCCCATGGCTTGGGAGGGGCGAGAGCCCCTCCGAGATTGGATCTATCTCTCTGTTTCTGCGTTCCCTGATTCTGCCCCTTCACCGTTTCCTTTATATCTGGAGATCCATAACTCCGATTGGGATGAATCTTTCGCCCAGAGTTTTCTCATAAAATTAGCTTTCTTGTGGCAAAAGAAGAGCGTCAACCGCCTTATGGGTGGCCCACGAGAGTGCCAGGCGCGCCCAGGGGGGTGGGCGTGCCCCCTGTCTCGTGGCCACCTCAGACACCGTTTCGCGTTGATTCTTCCTCCGGAAAATCCCAAATATTCCAAAATAATTATCCGTCCGTTTTTATCCCGTTTGGATTCCGTTTGATATTGGGTTTCTGTGAAACATAAAACATGCAACAAACAGGAAATGGCACTGGGCACTGGATCAATATGTTAGTCCCCAAAATAGTATAAAAAGTTGCCAAAAGTATATGAAAGTTGAAGAATATTGGTGGAACAATAAAAAATTATAGATACGACGGAGAAGTATCAGGCCTCCTGCCCCAGCTGCCATCATCGTTGCTGACCCGGAGACCATTTCTGCAACAGTTGAAGAATTCTGCACGGGCTGTGTACCGGCCATGAAAATCGCAACCCTGTTGGGCGGCTCATAGGGATCCGGAATACTATCGCCATCGGAGTAGCCCCCAAGCATGTCGTCCTGCAGTTGATACAATGAAGTAGTCACGCCCGTGGATGACTCACCATTAGAATAGATGGCCATCTCACTGCCAGGCACACACCTATCCTCAAATTCCGCCCCATGGATAAATCTGACGAAGGCACGCTTCACGGCGAGCTGAACTCGGGCGGGTTGTGCACGCTGAGCCATCTCGATGATGTCGGTGAAGATGTCCGGATCAGGGCCCGGTTCGCCGATTTTGCCGATGAAGACGTGGATTCCGCCGAAGGGGACCCGGTAACCATACTCAATTGAGCCGGCCTCGGGGACCCAACCTACATCATCGATGTAGAGCTTGCCACGACGACTCTTGGCCATCCGACCCATAGCGTATCCCTTGATACCTTCGAAGCTGCCCTTCAAGAACTCAAAACCACCATGCCCTGGCCCCACGGTGGGCGCCAACTGTCGTAGAATTATCACGGCATATGTCCTAGTGTGAGGACTTAGTCGTGGAGCCATCGCAACTAGGTTAGCTTAAAAGGGTTAAACGGGACAAAGGACACAGGGAGTTTATACTGGTTCGGCCCCTTGCGATGAAGGTAAAGGACTAATCCAGTTTGAGGTCGTATTTCTTATGTCTCGATTACCAGGGAGCAAATACGCTTGACCTAGCTTTCGATCTCTTGTTTCTTTCCCTAAACCACCACCGGTTCATCCCTTTATATACACAGGTTGATGCCCACGTCTCATGGAGTCCCGGTCGGCTCATAAACAACGTGTCCGGCTCGGTGACTAAATATACTTGCCTTACAATATAAGTCATACACATATGCCAGTTTACCCCTATGGGCCTTAAGTTGCCTTTGGGCTTTAGGCCCTTGCTTCATGAACCACCATCTTCGACATCTTCATGGGCTTTGTACTGATGAACCGTCGTAGGTATAACCCGGCCCCTCCTGGGCGGGTCATACCCAATAGTTATATCCCCAACAACTATGGAAAAAGAATTTTTAGCAGTTGTATTTGCCTGTGATAAGTTCGGATCTTATATTGTTGATTCTAAAGTTACTGTTCACACTAATCATGCTGCTATTAAATATCTTATGGAAAGAAAAATGCTAAACCTAGACTTATTAGATGGGTTCTCTTGCTGCAAGAATTTGACCTGCATATTATTGACAGAAAGGGAGCTGAGAACCCCGTTGCGGACAACTTGTCTAGGTTAGAAAATGTTCTTGATGACCCACTGCCTATTGATGATAGCTTTCCTGATGAACAACTAGTTGTCATAAATTCTTCTCATAATACTCCATGGTATGTTGATTATGCTAATTACATTGTTGCTAAATTTATACCACCTAGTTTCACATACCAGCAAAAGAAAAAGTTTTTCTATGATTTACGACATTACTTTTGGGATGAACCACACCTTTATAAAGAAGGAGTAGATGGTGTTATTAGACATTGTGTACCTAAGCATGAACAGGAACAGATCCTACGCAAGTGTCACTTCGAGGCTTATGGAGGACACCACACTGGAGATAGAACTGCACATAAGGTATTGCAATCCAGTTTTTATTGGCCTACTCTCTTGAAGGGTTCTTGTAAGTTTGTCTTGTCTTGTGATGAATACCAAAGAATTGGTAATATTAGTAGACATAAAGAAATGCCTATTAATTAATCACTTGTTATTGAACCATTTGATGTTTGGGGCTTTGATTATATGGGACCTTTTCCTTCCTCTAATGGGTATACACATATTTTAGTTGTTGTTGATTATGTTACTAAGTGGGTAGAAGCTATTCCAACTAGTAGTGCTGATCATAACACTTCTATTAAGATGCTTAAAGAAGTATGATGTGGGTAGAAGCTATTCCTAGATATTTAATGACTGATGGTGGTTCACATTTTATTCATGGTACTTTACGTAAAATGCTTGCTAAGTATGATGTTAACCATAGAATTGCATCTCCATATCATCCTCAGTCTAGTGGTCAAGTAGAACTGAGTAATAGAGAGATTAAATTGATTTTGCAAAAGACTGTTAATAGATCTAGAAAGAATTGGTCCAAGAAACTTGATGATGCATTATGGGCTTATAGAACTGCTTATAAAAATCCTATGGGTATGTCTCCATATAAAATGGTTTACAGAAAAGCACGTCACTTACCTCTCGAACTAGAACATAAGGCATATTGGGCTATTAAAGAGCTCAACTATGATTTCAAACTTGCCGGTGAGAAGAGGTTATTTGACATTAGCTCGCTTGATGAATGGAGAACCCAAGCCTATGAGAATGCCAAGTTGTTTAAAGAAAAAGTTAAAAGATGGCATGACAAAAGGATACAAAAGCGTGAGTTTAATGTAGGTGATCATGTTTTGCTATACAACTCTCATTTAAGATTTTTTTGCAGGAAAACTTCTCTCTCAATGCCAAAGGCACAAATCCGAAGGAGGTAAACAGTCAAAGAATCAAACATTATATCTCAGGTAATCCCATAAATGTTGAGACCAATATAATTGACACCATAACACCAGAGGAGTATATAAGGGACACTTTCCAGAATGTTTCAGACTCTGAATTTGTGTCGTAATAGCACTGCTCCACCCATCGAGCTAAACAAGCTTAGTTGTACAAATTTGAATCTGATATTATGCTCATATTAGTAAAACTGAGACATGTTTAATTGGTCAGCTAAATGTTCCTACTTCAGTTTCGAAATGCATGTGAGCCACATATGGAGAGACCGGAAGGAATACTATTTCTCTGTGCGCTCTGGTTCATCATGGGTGGGCAACAAAATTGTCTAGAAAACCTTGTAATATCTTCAATCTGCTTGCTCTTTTGCTCTTCTTTAACATGATCCTCTTCTCTTCTTTAATAAGTATGTTCCTTGTTTGGAAGATACCTCTCCAAAACAAGGAGTGACAAATCCTAATCTTGATCTATGCCAACCCAACAAACACCTTTGGAGACACCTATAGAGCACCTTTATAATCACCCTTTTACGTTGTGATGTTTGGTAGCACACAAAGTGTTCCTCCGGTATTCGGAAGTTGTACAATCTCATAGTTTAAGGAACTTGTATAAGTCATGAAGAGAGCAGTAGCAATGAAACTGTAACGATCACAATGCTAAAGCTAATGGATGGGTCATGTCCATCACATCATTCTCCTAATGATGTGATCCCGTTCATCAAATGACAACACATGTCTATGGTTAGGAAACATAATCATCTTTGATAAATGAGCTAGTCAAGTAGAGGCATACTAGGGACAATATGTTTTGTCTATGTATTCACACATGTACTAAGTTTCCGGTTAATACAATTCTAGCATGAATAATAAACATTTATCATGAAATAAGGAAATAAACAATAACTTTATTATTGCCTCTAGGGCATATTTCCTTCAGTCTCCCACTTGCACTCCAGTCAATAATCTGGATTACATAGTAATGATTCTAACACCCATGGAGCTTTGGTGCTAGTGGTGTTATGTGAACGTCGACTACATGACACTTCACCATTGTTTGGGCCTAGGGGAAGGCATTGGGAAGTAATAAGTAGATAATGGATTGCCAGAGTGACATAAGCTTAAACCCTAGTTTATGTGTTGCTTCATAAGGGGCTGATATGGATCCATATGTTTCATGCTATAGTTAGGTTTACCTTGATTCTTCTTTCGTAGTTGCGGATGCTTGCGTGAGGGGTTAATCATAAGTGGGAGGCTTGTCCAAGGAAGTACAACACCCAAGCACCGGTCCATCCACATATCAAATTATCAAAGTAATGAACGCGAATCATATGAGCATGATGAAAACTAGGTTGACAATAATTCCCATGTGTCCTCCGGGCTTTGCTTTATATAAGAGTTCGTCCAGGCTTGTCCATTGCTACAAAAAGGATTGGGCCACCTTGCTGCACCTTAGTTACTTTTGTTACTTGTTACCTGTTACGAATTATCTTATCACAAAACTATCTATTATCGATAATTTCAATGCTTGCAGAAAATATCTTGCTGAAAACCGCTTGTCATTTCCTTCTGCTCCTCGTTGGGTTCGACACTCTTACTTATTGAAAGGACTACGATAGATCCCCTATACTTGTGGGTCATCATACACCATGATGACTATCGTTTGCCCCAAGTTTATCTAGATCACCAGGAGATGGTTGGATCACCTCTTTAATGATGCTGCCAATTATTTTTACAACATTCGTTACAACTTGGTTTTCAGTGAGAAAACCCGTGATATTATCCCGTTGCCTGCACCTGCTTTGTTTGATCATATTGCCAGCAACGGATACACTGTCCTACCAGCGTACATTATTGCCTAACAGAACAACCAAGCAGCAGCAGAGGAGGAGCCCCAGGAGTGGGATGCTCAGGTGCCACCGCCTCAACACTTTCACATGGGACTGGACGGCTACTATGGGTGGTGATTACCAAGCTAGGCCAAAAGCCTAAGCTTGGGGGAGTAAGTATTTCCATCGACATTACATTCATGTTCACACATTTCATTTCAGTTTTCGGTGTCCACACTTTTTCATTGTAGTATCCATGTTAGATTTATTTTCTTGCTTTCTTCTTGTGTGTTTGGAAAACTTTGAGAAAACCCAAAAATATTTCTTGCTTAGTTTCGGTTTTTCTTTCTAGATTAAATTAGTGGTAGTATTAAAAGAAAACCCAAAAAGATTTCCCATTTCTTATTTTTCTTGTTGGGAGCTTTCTATGTAAATAGTTTGTCGGGGGGATGAACCCCGGGAAGGTAACGGAACCCGGATCCTCTTCAAAAATAACGGGGCTGGCACCGCCCCTCAAACTGGCACGCGCTTGGCCGGGTCGCTCGACCCGGCCAAGAACCACGACCCGGCCAGGCTCTCCGACCCGGCAAGGTACGTCGACCCGGCCTCAGCAACTGGCGCGAGACAACCCAACCCGGCGCAACCAAGGCTTCCCCAACAAGCCGACCCCACCCGTGGCATGCACCGCAATCCAGCCACGGGTCAGCTCCCGTCCCATCCAGGCCGTATGATGGGACGAGACTTCAATCACCGATGACCAAGACAATAGTGCTTCCACCCATGCCTATGGTCAGCCAGAGCGTGGCAACAGTGCCCCTCACCTACCCGCTGACCAGGGATGGCGTCGCAACAATGCTCCCGCCCTCACCACTGACGACAGCAAGTGGCAACCTGACGGGGAGCCACTGTACACGACTCGACTCGGCCACGCCCTGACGATCGACAAGACAGCGCACAGTCCCCCTAGGCATGCGGGGCCCGCACTTAGGGGAACCCGGCGAACCACAAGCCCTCAGCGGGACCCAGCCCGGGATCCCGGACAACGACAATACGGACCCACCGACTCGGAATATTACCATTGTAACCCTGGGGGGTTGGTCTATAAAACCCCCCAGGAGCCCACGCATACAGGGGCATGCGGTATGTGATGTATGTAGAGAAAGGCAAGTAAGCATAGGACTAGCCACAAAAGTAACACCAGAGAGAAGGAGCAGCCCAAGCCTTGGCCAGCTTCCTTCCTCCCCCCATACAGCTCCAGGAGCAGCATTGTACTATCGATCATCCAAGTACACTCGGCAGGACTAGGGGTATTATCTCTCCGGAGAGCCCCGAACCTGGGTATGTCCGGCATCCCGCGGCCGCTCATGCCAACCTCGCCTCTGGAGCCCACCAGTGCCCTCGAGCCTCCTCCTCTCTTTAGACATCCCTTGGCATCTGCGATGCACCCACCATGACATAGTTCTTCTCGCTTTTGTTTTTCTTTCTTTTACTTCCTTTCAAGAAAAACTAAAAATTCCAAAATATTTCAGTGTGTTTATCTGAAATTCTTTTCTTTTTATTGAGTCGTACCAAGGGGAAGACCGCGATGAAAATGTTGAGTGGGTCTCTTATGCATTATTCAGAGACAAAAGGGATATCTTTTTGCAATAAATTAGTCAGAGGCCTAGAGATTTTAGAAAAGTCCTTAATGAACCTCCTATAAAAACCGGCATGACCAAGGAAACTTCTTATACCTTTTATGTCCTTGGGACATGGCATCTTTTCAATAGCATCAACTTTGGCTTTATCAACTTAAATACCTCTCTCAGAGATCTTGTGCCCCAAGACAATGCCTTCATTAACCATAAAGTGGCACTTTTCCCAATTCAGGAAGAGACTAGTGTCTTCGCATCTCTGCAAAACTCGATCAAGGTTACTCAAACAATCATCAAAAGAGGATCCATAGACGGAGAAGTCATCCATGAATACCTCACAAATCTTTTCACAAAAATCAGAGAATATAGCCATCATGCATCTTTGAAAGGTAGCAGGTGCATTACATAAACCAAAAGGCATACGTCTATAAGCAAAAGTACCAAAAGGGCAAGTAAAAGTAGTTTTAGATTGATCCTCCGCTGACACGGGTATCTGAGAGAAACCAGAATAACCATCTAGAAAGCAAAAATGTGTGTGTTTGGATAGCCTTTCTAGCATTTGATCAATAAAAGGTAAAGGGTAATGATCTTTCTTAGTAGCTTTATTTAACTTACAGAAATCAATTACCATCCTATAACCTATAATAATTCTTTATGGGATCAATTCATCTTTATCATTAGGAACGACGGTAAAACCTCCCTTTTTAGGGACACAATGGACAGGGCTTACCCATTCACTATCAGCAACGGGATAAATAATACCTACCTCAAGGAGCTTTAGTATCTCCTTTCTTACCACTTCCTTCATCTTGGGATTTAATCGTCTTTGAGGATCTCTAACTGGTTTGGCATCTTTCTCCACTGAAATCTTGTGTTGACATAATGTGGGACTAATGCCCTTAAGATCGTCCAGAGTATATCCAATAGCTGCACGGTGCTTCTTCAGAGTTTTCAATAATCTTTCTTCTTCTTTCTCTGAAAGGTTAGCACTAATAATAACAGGATATATTTCTTTTTCATCAAGATAAGCATACTTAAGATTATCAAGTAATGGTTTAAGTTCAAACACGGGATCACCCTTGGGTGGAGGGGGATCCCCAAGAATTTCAACGGGAAGGTTATGTTTCAGCATAGGTTCCTGTTTAAGGAACACTTCATCTATTTCTTCCCTTTCCTTCATAAACATATTGTTTTCATGGTCTAGCAAATATTGTTCTAAAGGATCAATTGGAGGAACAACAATGGAAGCAAGACCAATAATCTCATCCTTACTATGTGGTTCCCTTTCACGAGGTTGTCTACTAAACTTAGCAAAATTAAACTCATGAGACATACCATCTATGCCAACAGTAACAATATTCCTTTCACAATTAATCTTAGCACTAGCAATATTCAAGAAGGGCCTACAAAAAATAATGGGACAAAAGGAATCTTGTAGGGAAGCAAGAACAAGAAAATCAGCAGGGTATTTAACCTTCCCACACAAAACTTCAACATCTCTAACAATCCCGATAGGTTTAATGGTATCCCTATCAGCA
Organism: Triticum dicoccoides; assembly: GCF_002162155.2. Taxonomy (NCBI): domain Eukaryota; kingdom Viridiplantae; phylum Streptophyta; class Magnoliopsida; order Poales; family Poaceae; genus Triticum; species Triticum dicoccoides. The sequence continues at coordinate 141,514,732 of NC_041393.1, read as the reverse complement.
AGCTTAATAGTAACATCAATGTCTTCTAATTCAACGGGTGCAATGTCGTGCATAATTTCTTTATAAAGATCATAAGGTATCGCACTAGCACTGGCACCCATATCACATAAGCCATGATAACAATGATCTCCTATTTTAACAGAAATAATAGGCGTGCCTACGACAGGTCTACGTGTCTTAGTATCAGGTCTAGCAATATTAGCAGTCTCACCCAAGAAAGAAATAACATGCCCATCTAAGTCCTCATCCAAGAGATCTTTAACCATAGCAATACTAGGTTCAACATTAATTTGCTCAGGAGGTGTATAAGTCCTAGTATTACTCTTACGAACAACAGTCAAAGCTTTAGCATGATCCTTTATCCTAACAGGAAAAGGAGGTTTTTCAACATAAGCAGTAGGAACAATAGGATCACTATAGGTAATAGTCTTTTCTTCGACTATAATAGGTGCAACTACTTTCACTCCAAGAGGAGGATTATATTTAAACCACTTCTCCTTAGGGAGATCAACGTGAGTAGCAAAAGATTCACAAAAAGTAGCTACTATCTCAGAGTCAAGTCCATATTTAGCGCTAAATCCACGAAAAACATCGGTATCCATAAAAGATTTAACATAATCGAACTTAGGTGTCATACCTGACTCCTTACCATCATCGGAACCCCCAATCTTCAGAGTTGCGTTTAATTCTTTCCAATAAGTCCCATTTGAAATCAATAGTCTTCAGCATATAAGAACCAGCACATGAAGTATCGAGCAGGTTGCGATTATCAAGAGAAAGCCGAGCATAGAAATTTTGAATAATCATTTCCCGAGAGAGCTCATGATTGGGGCATGAATATAACATTGACTTAAGCCTCCCCCAAGCTTGAGTGATGCTTTCTCATTCGCGAGGCCAGAAATTATATATGTAATTACGATCATAATGAACTGCATAGGATAGAACTTCTGGTGAAATTCCAACTTCAATCGCTTATAATTCCAAGATCTTGTATCATCACATAGACTATACCATGTCATTGCATCTCCCTTCAAGGATAAAGGGAAGACCTTCCTTTTGACAACATCATCGGGAATACCTGCAAGCTTAAATAATCCACAAACTTCATCCACAAAGATAAGGTGTAAATCGGGATGTAATGTTCCATCTCCTGCAAATGGATTAGCTAGCAGTTTCTCTATCATACCCGAAGGAATCTCAAAGTAAATATTTTCATCAAGTTCAGTAGGTTTAGGAGCAACTCTTTGCTCTTATGGTGGGGTGAAGATACCCCAAACAAGCCCCTAAAAGGATTAGTTTCCATAGTGACAAGTAACAGAAAATTTCAGCACACTATATAAATGTTTCCTTACCAAGTTCCACTCACCAAAAGTGCTACACTCCCCGTCAACGGTGCCAGAAAAGAGTCTTGATGACCCACAAGTGTAGGGGATCTATCGTAGTCCTTTCGATAAGTAAGAGTGTCGAACCCAATGAGGAGCAGAAGGAAATGATAAGCGGTTTTCAGTAAGGTTCTCTCTGCAAGCACTGAAATTGTAGGTAATAGATAGTTTTGTCATAAGATAAATAGTACTCCCTCCGTTCCTTTATCTAAGGTGTATTATTTTCGGCACGGTGACCAAGGCACATAATTATGGATGTGTTAGGACAAAATTACCCTTGGCAAATTTATTGGTTAGTGGCAAGTAAATAAGTTAGTCCAGGAAAGTAAGAGATACATGCAATCGACATAGAGATAGTTTCCTTCTTTTTCTACATGTAGAGATCCACACAATCAGGAGAGAGATACTTTCCTTTTCCTGGAGGGCTAACAAGGGAATTATGAGGAATTACAAGAAATGCACCTTACATTCTGGAATTTTATCAAAAAACAAATACACCTTATATAAAGGAACGGAGGGAGTAACGAGCAACAAGTAAATAAAGTAAATAAAGTGAAGCAAGGTGGCCCAATCCTTTATGTAGCAAAGGATAAGCCTGGACAATTCTAATAATGAGGAAGGAGCTCCCGAGGACACATTGGGAATTATCGTCAAGCTAGTTTTCATCACGCTCAAATGATTCGCGTTTGGTACTTTGACAATTTGATATGTGGGTGGACCGGTACTTGGGTACTGCCCTAACTTGGACAAGCATCCCACTTATGATTAACCCTTATTGCAAGCATCTGCAACTACAAAAGAAGTATTAAGGTAAACCTAACCACAGCATTAAACATATGGATCCATATCAACCCCTAACGAAGCAACGCATAAACTAGGGTTTAAGCTTCTGTCACTCTAGCAACCCATCATCTACTTATTACTTCCCCATGCCTTCCTCTAGGCCCAAATAATGGTGAAGTGTCATGTAGTCGATGTTCACATAACACCACTAGAAGAAAAGACAACATACATCTCATCAAAATATCGAACGAATACCAAATTCACATGACTACTAATAGCAAGACTTCACCCATGTCCTCAGGAACAAACGTAACTACCCACAAAGCATATTCATGTTCATAATCAGAGGAGTCATAATATGCATAAAGGATCTGAACATATGATCTTCCACCAAGTAAACCAAATAGTATCAACTACAAGGAGTAATCAACACTACTAGCAACCCACAGGTACCAATTTGTGGTTTTGATACAAGATTGGATACAAGAGATGAACTAGGGTTTTGAGAGGAGATGGTGCTGGTGAAGATGTTGATGGAGATTGACCCCTCCCAATGAGAGGATCGTTGGTGATGACGTTGGTGATGATTTCCCCCTCCCAGAGGGAAGTGTCCCCGGCAGAATAGCTCCGCCAGAGCCCTAGATTGATTCCGCCAAGGTTCCGCCTCGTGGCGGTGGAGTTTCGTCCCGTAAGCTTGCCCGCGATTTTTTCCAGGGTAAAAGTGATGATATAGCAGAAGATGGACGCCGGAGGCCCACCAGGGGGCCCAGGAGATAGGGGCGCTCCCTATAGGGGGGGCACGCCCCCTGTCTCCTGGACAGGGTGTGGGCCCCCTGGCCTATTTCTTTCGCTCAAAAATTCTTATTAATTCCAAAAATTTGTTTCGTGGAGTTTCAGGACTTTTGGAGCTGTGAAGAATAGGTTTCCAACGTTTGCTCCTTTTTGAAGGAAATATGCCCTAGAGGCAATAATAAAGTTATTATTTATTTCCTCATATCATGATAAATGTTTATTATTCATGCTAGAATTGTATTAACCGGAAACATAATACATGTGTGAATACATAGACCAACATAACGTCACTAGTATGCCTCTACTTGACTAGCTCATTAATCAAAGATGGTTATGTTTCCTAACCATAGACATGTGTTGTCATTTGATTAATGGGATCACATCATTAGGAGAATGATGTGATTGACATGACCCATTCCGTTACCCTAGCACTTGATCGTTTAGTATATTGCTATTGCTTTCTTCATGACTTATACATGTTCCTGTAACTATGAGATTATGCAACTCCTGTTTACCGGAGGAACACTTTGGGTGCTACCAAACATCACAACGTAACTGGGTGATTATAAAGGAGTACTACAGGTGTCTCCGAAGGTACATGTTGGGTTGGCGTATTTCGAGATTAGGTTTTGTCACTCCGATTGTCGGAGAGGTATCTCTGGGCCCTCTCGGTAATGCACATCACTATAAGCCTTGCAAGCAATGTAGCTAATGAGTTAGTTACGGAATGATGCATTACGTAACGAGTAAAGAGACTTGCTGGTAACGAGATTGAACTAGGTATTGGATACCGACAATCAAATCTCGGGCAAGTAACATACCGATGACAAAGGGAACAACGTATGTTGTTATGCGGTTTGACCGATAAAGATCTTCGTAGAATATGTAGGAGCCAATATGAGCATCCAGGTTCCGCTATTGGTTATTGACCGAGAATAGTTCTAGGTCATGTCTACATAGTTCTCGAACCCGTAGGGTCCGCACGCTTAACGTTACGATGACAGTTTTATTATGAGTTTATAAGTTTTGATGTACCGAAGTTTGTTCAGAGTCCTGGATGTGATCACGGACATGACGAGGAGTCTCGAAATGGTCGAGACATAAAGATTGATATATTGGACGACTATATTCGGACACCGGAAGTGCTCCGGGTGTTTTCGGAGAAAATCGGAGTGCCAGAGGGTTACCGGAACCCCCCCGGGAGAAGTAATGGGCCTTATGGGCCTTAGTGGAGAGAGAGAGGGGCAGCCAGCATGGGCTGCATGCCCCCTCCCCCTCTGGTCCGAATTGGACTAGGAGAGGGGGGGCGGCGCCCCCCTCTTTCCCTCTCCCTCTCCCCCTTCCTTTCCCCCTCCTAGTAGGAGTAGGAAAGAGGGAGTCCTACTCCTACTAGGAGGAGGACTCCTCCTCCTTGGCGCGCCCACAAGGTCCGGCCAGCCTCCCCCCTTGCTCCTTTATATACGGGGGCAGGGGGGCACCCTAGAACACACAAGTTGATCTTCAAGATCATTCCTTAGCCGTGTGCGGTGCCCCCCTCCACCATATTCCACCTCGATCATATCGTCGCGGAGTTTAGGTGAAGCCCTGTGCCGGTAGAACATCATCATCGTCACCACGCCGTCGTGCTGACGGAACTCATCCCCGACACTTTGCTGGATCGGAGTCCGGGGATCGTCATCAAGCTGAACGTGTGCCGAACTCGGAGGTGCCGTACGTTCGGTACTTGGATCTGTCGGATCGTGAAGACGTACGACTACATCAACTGTGTTGTCATAATGCTTCTGCTTACGGTCTACGAGGGTATGTGGACAATACTCTCCCCTCTCGTTGCTATGCATCACCATGATCTTGCGTGTGCGTAGGATTATTTTTTTTGAAATTACTACGTTCCCCAACAGTGGCATCCGAGCCAGGTTTTATGCGTAGATGTCATATGCACGAGTAGAACACAAGTGAGTTGTGGGTGATACAAGTCATACTGCTTACCAGCATGTCATACTTTGGCTCAGCGGTATTGTGAGATGAAGCGGCCCGGACCGACATTACGCGTACGCTTACGCGAGACTGGTTTCACTGTTACGAGCACTCATGCTTAAAGGTGGCTGGCGGGTGTCTGTCTCTCTCACTTTAGCTGAATCGAGTGTGGCTACGCCCGGTCCTTGCGAAGGTTAAAACAGCACTAACTTGATGAACTATCATTGTGGTTTTGATGCGTAGGTAAGAACGGTTCTTGCTAAGCCCGTAGCAGCCACGTAAAATTTGCAACAACAAAGTAGGGGACGTCTAACTTGTTTTTGCAGGGCATGTTGTGATGTGATATGGTCAAGACGTGATGCTATATTTTATTGTATGAGATGATCATGTTTTGTAACCGAAGTTATCGGCAACTGGCAGGAGCCATATGGTTGTCGCTTTATTGTATGAAATGCAAACGCCCTGTAATTGCTTTACTTTATCACTAAGCGGTAGCGATAGTCGTAGAAGCAATAGATGGCGTAACGACAACGATGCTACGATGGAGATCAAGGTGTCGCGCCGGTGACAATGGTGATCACGACGGTGCTTCGAAGATGGAGATCACAAGCACAAGATGATGATGGCCATATCATATCACTTATATTGATTGCATGTGATGTTTATCCTTTATGCATCTTATCTTGCTTTGATTGACGGTAGCATTTTAAGATGACCTCTCACTAAAAATTATCAAGAAGTGTTCTCCCTGAGTATGCACCGTTGTGGAAGTTCTTCGTGCTGAGACACCACATGATGATCGGGTGTGATAGGCTCTATGTTCAAATACAACGGGTGCAAAACAGTTGCACACACGGAATACTCAGGTTAAATTTGACGAGCCTAGCATATAACAGATATGGCCTCGGAACACGGAGACCGAAAGGTCGAACGTGAATCATATAGTAGATATGATCAACATAGTGATGTTCACCACTGAAACTACTCCATCTCACGTGATGATCGGACATGGTTTAGTTGATTTGGATCACGTGATCACTTAGATGGCTAGAGAGATGTCTGTCTAAGTGGGAGTTCTTAAGTAATATGATTAATTGAACTTAAATTTATCATGAACTTAGTCCTGGTAGTATTTTGCAAATTATGTTGTAGATTAATAGCTTGCGTTGTTGCTTTCATATGTTTATTTTGATATGTTCCTAGAGAAAATTGTGTTGAAAGATGTTAGTAGAAATGATGCGGATTGGATCCATGATCTGAGGTTTATCCTCATTGCTGCACAGAAGAATTATGTCCTTAATGCACCGCTAGGTGACAGACCTATTGCAGGAGCAGATGCAGACGTTATGAATGTTTGGCTAGCTCAATATGATGACTACTTGATAGTTTAGTGCACCATGCTTAACGGCTTAGAATCGAGACTTCAAAGACGTTTTGAACGTCATGGACCATATGAGATGTTCCAGGAGTTGAAGTTAATATTTCAAGCAAATACCCGAGTTGAGAGATATGAAGTCTCCAACAAGTTCTATGGCTAAAAGATGGAGGAGAATCGCTCAACTAGTGAGCATGTGCTCAGATTGTCTGGGTACTACAATCGCTTGAATCAAGTGGGAGTTAATCTTCCAGATAAGATAGTGATTGACAGAATTCTCTAGTCACCATCACCAAGTTAGTAGAACTTTGTGATGAACTATAGTATGCAAGGGATGACGAAAAAGATTCCCAAGCTCTTCGTGATGTTGAAATCGACGAAGGTAGAAATCAAGAAAGAGCATCAAGTGTTGATGGTTGACAAGATCACTAGTTTCAAGAAAAGGGCAAAGGGAAAGAAAGGTAACTTCAACTAGAATGACAAGAAAGTTTTCACTCCCACGAAGAAGCCCAAAGCTGAACCAAAGCCTGAAACTGAGTGCTTACACTGCAAAGGAAATGGTCACTGGAAACGGAAATACCCTGAATATTTGGTGGATAAGAAGGATGGCAAACTAAACAAGGGTATATTTGATATACAGATTATTGATGTGTACCTTACTAGTGTTTATAGTAACCCCTGAGTATTTGATACTTGTTCGTTGCTAAGATTAGTAACTCGAAACAGGAGTTACAGAATAAACAGAAACTGGTTGAGGGTGAAGTGACGATGTGTGTTGGAAGTGGTTCCAAGATTGATATGATCATCATCGCACACTCCCTATACTTTCGGGATTAGTGTTAAACCCAAATAAATGTTATTTGGCATTTGCGTTGAGCATGAATATGATTTGATCATGTTTATTGTGATACGGTTATTCGTTTAAAGTCAAAGAATAATTGTTGTTCTATTTACATGAATAAAACCTTCGATGGTCATACACCCAATTAAAATAGTTTGTTGGATCTCGATCGTAGTAATACACATACTCATAATATTGATGCCAAAAAGATGCAAAGTTGATAATGATAGTGCAACTTATTTGTGGCAGTGCCGTTTGGGTCATATCGGTGTAAAGCGCATGAAGAAACTCCATAAAGATGGACTTTTGGAATCACTTGGTTATGAATCATTTGATGCTTGTGAACTGTGCCTTTTGGGCAAGATGACTAAAACTCCATTCTCCGGCACAATGGAACGAGCTGCTGACTTGTTGGAAATAATACATACCGATGTATGCGATCCAATGAGTGTTGATGCTCGTGGCAAGTATCGTTATTTTCTGACCTTCACAGATGATTTGAGCAGATATGCGTATATCTACTTGATGAAACATAAGTCTGAAATAGTTGAAAAGTTCAAAGAATTTCAGAGTGGAGTGGAAAAATCATCGTAACAAGAAAATAAAGTTTCTATGATCTGATCGTGGAGATGAATATTTGAGTTACGAGTTTGGTCTTCATTTGAAACAATGTGAAATAGTTTCACAAACTCATGCCACCTGGAACACCACAGCTTAATGGTGTGTACGAACGTCATAACCGTACTTTATTGGATATAGTGCAATCTATGATGTATCTTACCGATTTACCACTATCGTTTTGGGGTTATGCATTAGAGACATCTGCATTCACGTTTAAATAGGGCACCATCTAAATCCGTTGAGACGACACCGTATGAAGTATGGTTTAGCAGTAAACCTAAGCTGTCGTTTCTTAAAGTTTGGGGCTGTGATGCTTATGTGAAAAAGTTTCAACCTGATAAAGCTCGAACCCAAATCGGAGAAGTGCGTCTTCATAGAATACCCAAAGGAAACTATTGGGTACACCTTCTATCACAGATTCAAAAGCAAGATATTAATTGCTAAGATGGATCCTTTCTAGAGAAGGAGTTTCTCTCGAAAGAAGTGAGTGGGAGGAAAGTAGAACTTGATAAGGTAATAGTACCTTCTCCTGAATTGGAAAATAGTTCATCACTGAAATCAGTTCCAGTGATTCCTACACCAATTAGTGAGGAAGCTAATGATGATGATCATGAAACTTTAGATCAAGTTACTACAGAACCTCGTAGGTCTTCCAGAGTATGGTCCGCACCAGAGTGGTACGGTAATCCTGTTCTGGAAGTCATGGTACTAGACCATGATGAACCTACGAACTATGAGGAAGCGATGATGAGCCCAGATTCCGCGAAATGGCTTAAGGCCATGAAATCTGAGATGGGATCCATGTATGAGAACAAAGTGTGGACATTGGTTGTCTTGCCCGATGATCGGCAAGCCATAGAAAATAAATGGATCTTCAATAGGAAGACGGACACTGATAGTAGTGTTACTATCTACAAAGCTCGACTTGTCGCAAAAAGGTTTTCGACAAGTTCAAGGTGTTGACTACAATGAGATTTTCTCAACTGTAGCGATGCTTAAGTCTGTCCGAATCATGTTAGTAATTGCCACATTTTATGGAATCTGGCAAATGGATGTCAAAACTACATTCCTTAATGGATTTATTAAAGAAGAGTTGTATATGATGCAACCAGAAGGTTTTTTCAATCCTAAAGGTGCTGACAAAGTGTGAAAGCTCCAGCAATCCATCAATGGACTGGTGCAAGCATCTCAGAGTTGGAATATACGCTTTGATAAGTTGATCAAAGCATATAGTTTTATACAGACTTGTGGTGAAGCCTGTATTTACAAGAAAGTGAGTGGGAGCTCTCTAGCATTTCTAATATTATATGTGGATGACATATTATTGATTGGAAATGATATAGAAATTCTGGATAGCATGAAAGGATACTTGAATAAGAGTTTTTCAAAGCAAGACCTCGTTGAAGCTGCTTACACATTGAGCATCAAGATCTATATAGATAGATCAAGACGCTTGATAAGATTTTTCAATGAGTACATACCTTGATAAATTTTTTGAAATAGTTCAAAATGGAACAGTCAAAGAAGGAGTTCTTGCCTGTGTTACAAGGTGTGAAATTGAGTAAGACTCAAAGCCCGACTACGGCAGAAGATAGAAAGAGAATGAAAGGCATTCCCTATGCCTCAGCTATAGGTTCTATAAAGTATGTTATGCTGTGAACTAGACCTATTGTATACCTTGCTCTGTGTTTGGCAAAGAAATACAATTTTGATCTAATAGTAGATCACTAGACATGGGTCAAGAATATCCTTAGTGAGGACTAAGGAGATGTTTCTCGATTATGGAGGTGATAAAAGAGTTCGTTATAAAAGTTACATCGGTGCAAACTTTTACACTAATCCAGATGACTCTAAGTCTCAATCTGGATACATATTGAAAGTGGGAGCAATTAGCTAGAGTAGCTCCATGCAGAGCATTGAAGACATAGAATATTTGCAAAATACATACGGCTCTGTATGTGACAGACCCGTTGACTAAACTTCTCTCACGAGCAAAACGTGATCATACCTTAGTACTCTTTTGGGTGTTAATCACCTAGCGATGTGAACTAGATTATTGACTCTAGTAAACCCTTTGGGTGTTGATCACATGACGATGTGAACTATGGGCGTTAATCACATACAGATGTGAATATTTGTGTTAAATCACATGGTGATGTGAACTAGATTATTGACTCTGGTGCAAGTGGGAGACTGAAGGAAATATGCCCTAGAGGCAATAATAAAGTTATTATTTATTTCCTCATATCATGATAAATGTTTATTATTCATGCTAGAATTGTATTAACCGGAAACATAATACATGTGTGAATACATAGACCAACATAACGTCACTAGTATGCCTCTACTTGACTAGCTCATTAATCAAAGATGGTTATGTTTCCTAACCATAGACATGTGTTGTCATTTGATTAATGGGATCACATCATTAGGAGAATGATGTGATTGACATGACCCATTCCGTTAGCCTAGCGCTTGATCGTTTAGTATATTGCTATTACTTTCTTCATGACTTATACATGTTCCTGTAACTATGAGATTATGCAACTCCACAAGGCTTCGCTGACCCTAACTCCGACAATATAAAATCCCGTGTTTCCAGAAAAAAAAATAGGAGAAGAAGTTCCATTGTGTTTTACGATACAGAGCCACCGCCACCTCTTGTTCTTCATTGGGAGACCAGATCTAGAGCCCGTTCGTGGCTCCGAAGAGGGGGGTCTTCGGTCTTCGTCATCACTAACCGTCCTCCATCACCAATTTCATGATGCTCACCGCCGGGAGTGAGTAATTCCTTCATAGGCTTGCTGGTTGGTGAGGAGTTGGATGAGATTCATCATGTAGTCGAGTTAGTTTTATTAGGGATTGATCCCTAGTATCCACTTTGTTCTGAGATTGATGTGGCTATGACTATGCTATGCTTAATGCTTGTAACTATGGTCTGAGTGCCATGATTTCAGATCTAAACCGTTTATGTTTTCACCATTATATCTATCTCCGCGATCCAGTCTTGCAAGTTATATGCACCTACTACGTGTTATGATCTGTAAACCCCAAGGGGACAATAACTGGGATACTTTCCGGTGATGACCGTAGTTTGAGGAGTTCGTGTATTCACTATGTCTTAATGCTTTGTTCTGGTTCTCTGTTAAAAGGAGGCCTTGATATTGCTTAGTTTCCTTATGGACCCCACTGCCATGGGAGGGCAGGTCAAAAGATGTCATGCAAGTTCTTTTCCATAAGCACGTATGACTATTTACGGAATACATGCCTACATTATATTTATGAACTGGATCTAGTTCTGTGTCGCCCTAGGTTTTGACTGTTATATGATGAATATTATCCAACGTAATCACCGATCCAATGCCTACGAGTTTTCCACATGTTGTTCTTGCTAAGTTACTGTTACAACTGCTACAAAACTGTTACTGTTGTCACCATTACCACTGTTATCGTTACTACCACTATTAAACCATCATATTACTATTCCATTGATCACTTTGCTACAGATATTTAATCTCCAGGTGTGGTTGAATTGACAAATCAACTGCTAATACTTACAAATATTCTTTGTCTCCCCTTGTGTCGAATCTATAAATTTGATTTGAATACTCTACCCTCGAAAACTGTTGCGACCCCCAATACTTGTGGGTTACCACCCCTTAGGTATAACCCCGTCTGTAGCCAATGAGTCGGACGAGGTATCATTGCTGAAATCGACTGTACATCATCAGGATAGATTACGACTAATTGTTGAACTCAAAGAGCCGCTGGTTGGTCAACCGAGAGACCTCGACGGACTCTTTTGATCATACCTACTGGAGGTGAAGGACGAGCAATTTGAAAAAAACACATGGTGATACCCGTTTTCAATCTCTGCGGGAGAGGGTAGCCCGGGCCTGACTGTGTGTGTATCATCAAATTCCGGGTGGTGGTCTGAGACGCCCGGGCATGATTTGATCTAGTTTCCCAGTCAATAATCCTTTATGTGGAACATCGATCAAACATCTTCCTTGTGAACCAAGTTTGCATAGCCAAGCATTTAGTTTTTCTTGCGAGAAATCCGACTTGTGCCACGGGAATGTCCTGGGTGCTCCTTGCTCTACACATGGTGGATTTGTGACGAGTTTCGCTTCACTCGGTTTTCATCGAATGCCCTGGGAGTCAAATCGATGTGAGATCTTTGAGCTGACTGAATACTTCCTACGACTCGAAGGTGAATCGTCAAAAAGTCGTCATTGTGAATCTTTTTAAGTTGTCATGTCATAATATTTTGTATGTTGACAGACCTCTGACTCGTTTTTGATAGTGGACTCCTCGTCTTCTGTGATTCGACTGATGCTTTGCGTGTTAGTGGTTTCAAATGTTGGTTGCATGGATTCCCGCACACGTGATTAAAATTTTGACCTCCTTTTTGGATGTGTGTTGCGGGCTTCTCGCGATGGTTCATAGTATTCTCACTATAAACTTTTTTGTTGTATATGTGAATTTTGAGAAACCATGGAAATCCAAATAACATAAACATTAGCGGATATAGTAATGAGAGTTAGCATTTAGAAATTATATTGGTGTCGCTAAAGTTTTGGTGCATGGATTTTTTTCATAGTGAAGATGATAATCCCATGACTAAGGTGTATAAAGGCACCACTTTGTATGATGAAAATTGACAAAAGTGCCATGCGATCAAATTTTCATCCCTTGTTAGAGAACTTTCTACAACTTCAGAAGAAAAAAAACCACCCAATGCACTTCAGGTGCTTTGTCGTGCTCTGTCAAAAATACCACACTGGGATTTCTTTCTCAGTTAAAGGCATGGCGAGGGAATCATCTTCCCTATGTAAACTATTAGGTGTGTCAGTAATGTGGTACAATGATGTGCATATGTGGGAGAACATTGTAGTAAACTGAAGGTGTATATTTTGTCAATTGGTCCCCTTTCCATATGAAAGCTGGAGAGTACACCTCTTTCGATGTCCACCAGTTACAAATAACCACTAGTTCAAATTATTTGATGCATCTATATTTAAATCGAATGATATCCTTACTATGTGTCGGAGCTAAATCTGGCAGATCACTCGGTAGAGTATCCGACCTAGGATACTTGGCGAGATGGTAACAAGGATAAGGGTTTTTTACCCAGGTTCGGGATCTCACTGTGGAGATAATGCCCAATGTCCTGCTCTTTGCTTTATTGCGTTGGGGTGTATACAGAGTGCAAAGTACTGAGAGATTCTAATATGTAAGATCTATTCTGCGATGAGGCCGACCCTCGGCTTATATAGCATACTGGGGGTCCTAGGATTTACACAACTAGGTCGGCTACGTCCAAGAAGGTAGAACTATCCATGATCCCGTATTCTTATCTGTACGTCAAGCCCCGCGGAATTGCCATTACATCGCCATGGGCCACGCAAAGTGGCCCAGGACAGAATTGAAGGGTCCTCAGTTCGGCCCACTAGTTTAGGAAACAACGTCACTAGAGCCCCCTTAGGTGGGACACCGTCACTAATTCTACAATCATGAGTGTTATAAGGAAAATTCTCATCCCCGTCCCACATGTTGCCTCTAAGGCGACACAGGCAAAAACCAAGATTGAGTGTTGTCAGCCCCCTGGTCGCCCTTCCTCCCATCGCCATTGTTAGAGTAGTCTGGTAGGTAAGAACTAACAGAGGAAGGTGACAAATATTTCTCCTCGTTACGTGATGGGGATTTGCGGTGGGGGAAGCTTGCTCCTATTCTATTGTGAAACTAGACCATAAAGGCGCGCATTGCCGCGCCCGCTTACTATTAAAAGAATTAATAAATCTAAAAATATAGTAGCAACCATAGGTATTGATCTTAGTTCATTTACATAATCAACGAGTGGTGGCGATTTGCCCGAATATTTGCTGACAACACATCAAGAACAAACTCCAACATACTTGTTGTTGTAGCATATTAAATAATTAATTATAGAGGATCTGAACTCCACCAGCTAAACAAGAGCACTCAGTATGATCCCAAGTTCAAAAGTAATTGGTTGGGTGGAGTTCTAGTATACAGGTAACCTGAAGATTTATTGTCCCTTCCAACGTGTTTGAGTTCAGAATGGAACACATCACTACAAAAATGTCCATCAGCGAGGGGAGAAGGCAGTGCCATAGTGGGAGTAAAGATGTGTTGCACTCCCATCATGGTCGAGGTAAGTGGCGGGGTAGCGCGTTGTGTCCTCCTCCTCTGTTTTCTAGAGCCATTTGACGTCATGGCCTACTCCTCATTCCCGTTGCGGCTGACATGCACCCTCTCCAGCATATCATCGTCGTAGTCCTGATTCCACACACACACACACACACACACACACACACACACACACACACACACACAAAAGAGTAGGTATCAGCACCTATGCAAACCGAGAAAACGTGATGAGGAAGAAACCAAAATTTCTGCAAGCAAGGAGGGGAAACATAAATGTCAACCATGGCTGCTCAGGAAGCAACAAGAGGAAACATATAGATCAGAGCATAAATAGACTCATGAAGCTGGGAATAGAAGGAGGGCAGTCTAGAAACAACCATCCACTATAACCGGAAGGGAGAGAATGGAAGGGCAGCAGCAGCACACCTTGTATATTCCATTAATGGTACGAAGAAACGACGACGACTCCACCATCTCCTTTGCCCACGCCGCCGCTCCGCCTGCTTTTTCTTTTGAGGGATTACTTTTCTCGTCGAGCCGCTTTGTGTGTCGACCTGGATCACAACAAACTTGATGGCTCGGTTACAATTTCGGCCCGGGTGATGAGGCAAAGCCTAGGTCGCTCTCGAGAGTAGCGGCCCAGAGACGTTGGCCCGGTCATGAGTGGCGAACGAAAACGACCTTGGGGATGCAGCGAGTGACCGGCAGATCTGGTGCATTCGTAGGCTTGATCCAACTGTCAGCGAACCAAAGCACTGTGGTGGCTCGTAGCTCGCCCGTTATATAGTTTCTTAATGGCTTTCGATGATGTGGGTGTTTGCCAGGTAGTGTCTTCATTGGGTGGCAGTTGCGGTAGCAATGTTGGGCACATAACCCCTCGGTATGACCCGCCTAGTCAGGCTGGGTTATTCAATGGTGGCTGATGAGTAAGACTCAAGATGGGTTGTGACGTTCAAGCCCTCAAGGCCTGTAGGGCGTCTCATAGAATGGGTTGACTCAGGGCCCAGTACTTGAAGGTGGCGCGGTCGAGGGCTCCAGTTTGAAAGCCCCTTCCCACGAGTTGTGGCGGAGTGATAGCCCCCTCATGGCCCTATAGGGGTTCGTCCTCACACGAGTTAGTTACGTGTCGGCCTTTGGCCGCTACTGTGGTAGGGTGACACTCTGGCCATTTCGATCGGTTTGAGCTCATTGGCACGTGCTAATGGTGAGGTTTGTGAATTTGGGGTGGAGATGGCGTCGTTGCCAAGCAGCAGATGCGCGGGATATCGAGTTGGTGGCGCTCGGGTCACGAACTGCGTGGTGTGGAGGGGCGGGTTGCTTCGGGGGAGCACCTACCTGGATTTCTCAACACCAACTATGAGGCGCTTGCAAGTGTCACTTTCCTCGCTGGGTTTTCGTCCTAGAGCTCCTTTTCTTCATCTACCCCAAGGTCATGTCTTTTAGGCGAAAGCCTAAGACACATGTCTTGGTCGAGCGACAGCGACATCTCCTAGTCGCTGCCTCCTTTAGGGTGTGTCCTTGAAGGTCATCAATCTCGTTCGTGCTTTCCTGGAGCAACATGGTTTGGTAGACGACTTTCTGACATGTCCACATGTCTTTGGGCTTTGTTCATTGCTTTGAAGTCCAAGTTGTTGTGGCTGGGTTCGGGCGGCGGAGATGAAGAGCGATGGGTGTCTAGTTGCGAGGATCCTTTCCAGTGTAACCCTGGCATACATTCTCTTTGTCGCTCGCGTTCAGAATTAGAGTTGTCTTGCCGCTGGTGCGTGTGGTCGGTTGTTTGGCATAGGCCGACGTGGACTTCAGGCGACTGCTCTGGTGTCGACCTCGTAGATTGTTCGATGCCGTAGAGTTGGAGTCGGTTGCTCGGGAGAAGCGATGACGATGACTCTTGCAGGCAACCACAATGGTGGTCATCCTCTCACTAGTGTGTGGTGTGCATATGGGTAGCGAGAATGGCCGATGGTGCCTAGTATTTTGGGCATGATGTGTCTGTTTTGGTCTATTTTTTCGCTAATTAATCAAACAATTATTATTTTTCTCCAAATGGAAACCCATGTTCGTCTGTTCAGACTTAACGGCGGCGGCGCTTTGCGCCGTTTCCCTACTGGGGGCATCGTCGTGGAGCTCAGGTGCATTCAATTGTGGCATACTGTCGTCTTCGTGCTCTCCCGTGGTCATGCTCGGTAGCAAGGTCATGGAGTGCACTTGTGTGTTTTTTCGGATGTGATTTCTGTTGTTTGATTTTCTTTGATCTGCTATGTAAAATGGCTCTTATTATCTTATATCATTCGGCAGTGTGACTTTATGTAAAAAGCGGAAGAAAGCCTATTTCTTTTCTCATAGCAGTTTGGCAACCGTCTGGCTACCTTATAGCAGTCATTGCCGCCAAATTCCGTGATCCACTGCCCGTACCGTCTGGCTACCCACGTTCTATGCGCCAGGGCGATCATGTACCGTCCTACCCATGAACAAATAGCCTCTGTCAACTTGGTACTGTTCAAGCCACATGCAGACAATTGCGGAGATTGTGAGGCCAGTCCGGACCCCGTAGGTGCGGCCATTACGCGATGGACATGAAGAGCATTCAAGCGCGTGGTAATGGTGGCGTCCCTTTCTGCTCCACCGTGCCCCGTACGTAGGGTACTCTCTTTTAAGGCTCTCTTTATTTATTTATTTATTAAGATATTATAGATTTGGCTCTTTTTTTAACACAGTACAGACGCAAACGCTCATACATACGCGCATATACTCATCCATATGGACGCACATAAGCACACTCTATCCATATGAACACCTTTGAGAAACTGAATCAGCATATCATCTTGGGATTTATGAAGTCGCCGTAGGCGTCTCGTCGTTGCCGAAAATCCTAAAATAAATTCAGAAATAATGCAAACACCAGGACTTGTTGACGGGGATACCATAGTCCCTCTAATTATCCAACCACAAATTGGTTCGCTGAGATGTTATGGCTCTCTTATTGCCTTTTCGTGCAAGGTGTGTCCTGTTTGCATGCACAAGGGGGTTTCATGGGGGCGCTGATAGGCGGACTTGTTTATTCAAGATGCCACAGTACACCGAACCAATCTATGGTTGGACGGTTAGATAACTAATGGTATCCCAATTCATCAAGGTTCAAGTCTTGATACTCGTATTTTTCCTAAATTTATTTTAGTATTTTCGGTGATGTGCGTTCAGTGGAAGAAAACGTTTTTGTTGGCTACGAGGAGCCTGCGGTGTTGTAAAATCTCAAGATCGTATGTAGGCTCGGTTCCTCAGAGGTGATCATAGAGGTTGTGTGTGCGTATGTGCGTTTATAGAGATGGGTATATGCGTGTATATATGAGCACTTGTGTCTGTATTGTGTAAAAAAAAGCCTTTTTTTTAGTGGGGTCAGTACAGTTAGGTAATAGTGGGCTAGTAGTACGAAGAAACTGTTGACACAGTAGCAACAGTCACGTGCTTGAAAAGGAAAAAGTAGACATGGTACATACGTCGCGTCAATATTTCACGGTGCCCTAAAATGAAGAAGCAACAAACCACCATAGATCAGCTAGCTTTGGAGATTAAGCGCGTGTTTGGTTACCTGCTTTTTTTTACCTCTTTGCATGTTCTAGTTGGATGTGATTGCGCAAATTCTGCATGTTAAATTGTTGATTTGTTGCTTGCATCCCTTTTAGTCTGCGAGCTTGTTTCAATATAAACACAAGTTCGATTGTTTGGTTAAATCAAGGACAACTGTGTGGTAATCTTCTCTCCGATGTGGTGAGGTTACCATAGACACACATGGATAGTTAACAACAAAACTAGAGCAAACAGAACAAACTTAGGCATACATAAGTCTTAACCACACATAGAAGTTTAACATAGTACGGTAAATTTTAAACGAAGGGCACCACAATAATATAGTCTTAAACCAATAACCAACAAGGAACGGGCAACAAGAGCTCTCTAGGCAGTCACGGCGAAGGCTTCGTCATGCTTCTTGCACTCTCCACGCTGTTGTCCTTGAAGACGATCAACTTCATGGTGTCGAGGGGTTTGAAGGTCGTCATGTATCCGATCGTGATCTGGTGAACGGCGGCGAAGGTGGCCAAACCCTGATCAAGGGTGACCCTGCCGTCGAGCACCCTGACCATGACCCTCCACAGTCGGTGTTTGTCTTGAGTTTGAACTCCTTAGAGACGGCGGGGAAAGTGCTTCACGAACTCTAGAGGCAATGGGAGACTCTCCAGCTTCGGAGCAAGAATAACCTTGTAGAAGTGGCTTGGTACTAACTCCTCATCATAGTATCCGTAGTTCGTCCGCTTGGCACTTGGGTGATCCTGCACCGGCATGTCGACCAATGGCGGCATGACCTCCTTGCCCTTCTCCAATGGTGGCACGACCTCCTTGCCCTTGTCGGCCTGCATTATGAACAACACGCAGTTCAAAGGCCAACATTCATTCCTATCGGCCTAATGGTCCTATGTTAACCCACACTACTTACCCAGTACTGCACTCTAACCCTCTCTGTTTCACCACCTCTCCCTCACCATGAAATCCAACCCCAATCCTTTCCTCTAGGGCATTGAATGGAGGGCCTTCTTCTTCGGGTGCTCGCCCGGTGACCGAGCGAAGTTTAAGAACACCATGGAAGTGTGCTCGAACTTCAGCAGCATCAAAGACATGCACAAGGAGGCCGGTGCTGTGATTAAGATGGCTACGACGGATAAGCTGAAGACACTGATTCCTGACCCAGACAAGGGTGCAATGTCAGTGGACATCTACGTTGGGCCACGAATCAGGCAGACTCCAGTGACGCTGGACAGAGGGCAAGATGGGCCAAGTACAGGGAGTACAAGGTGCCACAAGACCAGTGTGCCACAGTGTATTGGACTAGGACCTTGGTGTCGCCGGAAGGCAACAACGATGCGGTGCAGATGGTGGACAGGGCGCCGGCGTAAGGCGACCATGCAAGACCCACCGTTCTTGGCGGAGAAGATGAGGATGAGACTGCGGGTGCTGCGGTGGTGGAAGAAAAGAAGATGGCTATGCCCCCCGCCGCTCGACACAACTCCAAGGTCGCCACAGCTAGGATTAGGTGCTTCTAAACAAGTTTGTACCCCAATCCCCACCCCAGATGTAATCAAAAGATGACTGTAAGAACCCTAGAAGCCATCGGTGTAGAACTAATGGACTCGAGGGTTCATCGGTAGTGTTTCCACTAAACCAATCCCCCACCCCCGATGTGTGTTCCATCCCCTCCCTAACCTTCAACCCTATCTGCAAATCAAAATCTACCACGACTCAAAAATAGTAAATCGAGAGACAAGGTAAGGGCTTACCGCCATGACTCATGCGTTGGTCAATCTGATGCTCGCCGCCGTATTGGATCGTCTTGCAGTCGCTCCGGTGGTCACCCCGCCGGTGTGAGTGGGGAAGAGGGGAGAGAGTGGTGAGGAAGGAGGATGAGGGTAATTTATGATGCGGCTTCGGGAAACGACGTCTCGAGGCCACATCCACGTGTGCAACTGCACACGCCGATGTGCCCGGGGCAGCATTGCTCAGGCCTGGTGTCGTGGTTCTAAGCCTGACAGTAGAGTGGGGGTAGGTATGGAGAGGCAAGGTCCTAGCTATGGAGAGGTTGTAAGCACAAAGGATGTACGAGTTCAGGCCCTTCTCGGAGGAAGTAACAGCCCTACGTCTCGGAGCCCGGAGGCGGTCGAGTGGATTATGAGTATATGAGTTACAAGATGCCGAACCCTTCTGCCTGTGGAGGGGGGTGGCTTATATAGAGTGCGCCAGGACCCCAGCCAGCCCACGTAGGAGAGGGTTTAAGGTGAGTTAAGTCTGGGGCGTTACTGGTAACGCCCCACATAAAGTGCCTTTATTATCATAAAGTCTACTTGATTACAGGCCGTTGCAGTGCAGAGTGCCTCTTGACCTTCTGGTGGTCGAGTGAGTCTTCGTGGTCGAGTCCTTCAAGTCAGTCGAGTGTGTCCCTCGTTAGTCGACTAGAAGGCGACTTCTTCTGAGGGTGTCCTTGGGTAAGGTACTTAGATCAGGTCCATGACCCTACCCTAGGTACATAACCCCATCATTAGCCCCCGAATGGATTGAGGCTTTGAGTGAGGAAGGAGTTGATGTCGTTTCCGATTAACCTTTGTGCCCTGGTCGTGCGTTGTCCTGGACCAAAGAATCTCTTCGTCAACAGGGAGCAATTTGCCTTCAGTCGACTCGATCCATTCTATTTTTGCGTCGAGTGATCTTTCGGGCTTCGACGATCTCCGAGCGACGGATCGCTGGAAACACCGCGTCTGACAAACTGATTTGTTGTTCGCGGATTCCGCGGGATGCGAAATTTGGGGACGCGCGCGAAGCGGAGCGGACCGCGGCGTTCGGATGGAACGGGGCATAGACGCCTCGATCTCCGCGCCGCCTTTTTCGCCACGTATCCCGTCTGCATAACTGTTCCCAGATATGATTAGATCGACGGGCCCACCTGTCATCCACTCGGAAGGGACCTTATAAATGTGCCCGGCGAGGATTTCTGTGCTGCGCCCCAGCATTCTCTCCCTCTCTCTCTGCTTCCTTCTTCTCCGCCCAGCGTGCTCGCTCTCGCCCCCGTACCACTTCCCTTCGCGCATCTCGCCGGCGACCATGGCCAAGGAGAAGATGGCGGCGCTGGAGCGCGCAAAGAAGGCGTCGGCGTCGGAGAAGGCGAAGGGGAGATCCACCAGCCGCGGAGGGTCCTCGTCCAGATCCCGTCTGCCGAAGGGCTGGGTCCAAGGAGACTGGATCCAGTCGACCATCACAGAGAAGGACCTCCTCGACATGGCCAACGAGGGCTTGATCCCTCACGGAGCTGCGAGGCTTCCGGGGAAGGAGTGGCAGCCTCAGCCAGAAGAGGGTGAGTGTGTGCTTTTGGCCACTCATGTTGATCGTGGGTTTTCCTTGCCGCCGAGTATTTTCTTCCGTGGCTTCTTGAATTTCTTCGGAGCGCAGCTCCACCACTTTACCCCAAACTCCATTGCCTATCTTGCTGCATTCGTGTCCATGTGTGAGGGTTTCTTGGGCTGTCGACCGCACTGGGGTTTGTTCAAACATATATTCACGTGTCGCTCTCAGACCGTGAAGAAGGCGAGCCCAGGTGATGAGAGAACCCGAGTCGTCCAAATGTGTGGGGGCCTAGGGATCCAGGTGAGGAATAAGAGCACCTTCCCGCCTATGACCTTTCCCGAGTCCGTCAGAGGCTGGCAGTCGACTTGGTTCTACTGCCAGGTCCAGTCGACGCCAGGGCAGTCGAGTGGACTCCCTCCGTTTACCATGGACCGAGTGAACAAGCCCTCCCCTCTGAAGCTGATTCCGGAGGAGAAAGCTGACGTGAAGATGTTGATGGAGCGCGTGGTGCAGTTGGTTCGGGAGGGAGTGACGGGCATGGACCTCCTGGAGGTCTTCCTCAGGCGTCGCATCCAGCCCCTTCAGTTCCGGAGCCACTGCATGTGGTTGTACTGTGGGACCGAAGACGAGACTAGAGTCCATCCAGAAGCAGTCGACGACGTCACTCTGGAAAGATGGATGGTAGCCGTTACCGGAAATAAGGATAACCCATGCGGAGCCAGAAGGATTCCTCCGCTCGACCACAACAGCGACCCAAACAAGGTACACTTGCCCTGCTCTCCACTGCGCTCTTGTCGCATTCATTTCTGTTTACCCTGCCGACTGGTCGACTGATCCTTGTCTGGACATCTGCTAGGCCCTCACCGAGCTGTACTCGATGCCCAATGGGGCACAAGCTTTGACTGAGGAGGGCGAGGCGAGCGGGGGTGAGAGCTAGGAAGAGGAGGAATGGGACTCGGATGTTGCAGAGGATGATGACGACGATGATGATGATGACGGTGATGAAGATGACGTCGAGGACGAGGAAGAAGAGGAGGAGGAGGTCGTACCACCGCGCTCAGAAAGGCGGTCGAAGCTTGTCCACGACCCTTCGGCCGAACGTGGTAAGGGGGTTGCGACCGCCACTCAGTCGACCAAGCGCCCTCGGACCACCTCTCCGGTGCCGACTGAAAAGGCGCCGAAGCAGCCCAGGGCGGCCTCGTCGAAGCCGATCAAGCTCCTGCCGAAGATGAAGGTGTCCATCCCCACCATATCAGGGTAACCGTGCTGCTCATATCTTCTTATTTTGTGCGAACTTTGTCTCTGGTCGACGCTGAAGTTAGTCGACTGATCCTTTGGAGTTGCAGTGCTGCTACTTCTGAAACCTCGGCCCGGGCTGATGACCACGAGATGGAGGACGCAGCAACTTCGAACCCAGGTACTGTATTCTTAACGCTGTTCTTAGTCGACTGACTCACGATCTCTGATCCTGATCTTTCTCTGTAGCTCCACCCAATACTGTTATCAATCTCCCTGATGATGATGAGGATGAAGAGCCGCTGAAGCGCAGGAGGAGTCGGAAAACGTCCGCCAGTAAGGTGCCTCAGGATGTGACGGCGCCCGAGATTCTGACTGTGGAGGAAGAGAACATCACTCGACACACGGTGTCCTTCGCAGATCCATTGACGAGTGCTCAGCAGCCCTCCCTCTTCACGACGCACCACGTCCCAGAGGACCAAGCCGGTGCGGCGAAGGAGGCGATACGCCAAGCGGGAATCATGAAGGAGCAGCTGAAGACCATCCGGGATGCGAGTCAGGCGGCTTATGACGCCAGTTCTGCCCTCCAAAGCAATGTCCAGGTCAGTCAACTGCTGTTTGTTCTGTTGGATATGCTACCAAAAACTTTTATTTTCCGGAATTTATAGTAGTCACCCACTGGGTGTGTCGATAAAACTCCGTGTTAGCGGGGGCACGCTGAGTGCACCCGCTGGGTGTAGTCCCCAAGGCTAAGGTCGACTGCTGGCAGTCGGCCTTAGGCTTTATGATGTCAATTTTTCTGTCAGTCGACTATGTCGACTGGATTTCACAAACCGGTGGGGGCACGCTGAGTGCACCCACTGGGTGTAGTCCCCGAGACTGTGGTCGACTGCTTGCAGTTGATCACAGTCTTAGAGAATACATCTTTTTTTTGAGGTCGACTGGTCGACTTTGTCTTCAACAGGATTAGTGGGGGCACGCTGAGTGCACCCACTGGGTGTAGTCCCCGAGACTACGGTCGAATGCTTGTATTCGGCTGTAGTCTTAGAAACGTGAGTTTTTCCCTTTTTCACTCGGAAGTGAATTAGATTTGACATTTAGTCGATTGGTTCTTCGCAGAACTCTTGTGATCTTGTGGCTCGCTACTCAGAGCTGGAACACAAGCATACTCAAGTCGAGCTGAGCTTGAAGCTGGTTCAGGAGAAGCTGACAAAGGCAAAGGAGGAGACCGAAGGTATGTTTGGTGAGACTCTGACGACTGCTTTTCCCCTTGCTTGTTTCAAAATCTGATCTTGCTGTAACTTGCAGGTAAGGTAAGGGAGGCCCAACAGAAGAAAGACCTTGAGCTAGCTGAGAAGATCAAGCTTGCTGACGAGAAGTTAGCTTCAGTCACCAAGCTCGAACAAGACAATACCAATCTGAAAGCTGCTCTTGGGATTGCCAACAAGGAGGTCAGTCGACTGAAAACTGATAAAGCTGCCCTGACCGACCAAGTCGCCAAATTGACTGGGAAGAAAACTGATCTGGAGGCCTTCCTGAGTGGACTTGCCAAGAAGCTGTTTCTTATGCTTGAAGGTAAACCTCTATGCTTGGCAGACATTTCCAATTGTGATTTTTCCATTCGACCATCTCCTTGACTTAGTGATCACCCTTGCAGAATTTTGTCAAAACTTTGAAGAAGAAACTAGCCGGCTGGAGCCAAACCTCGACCCCGTCCATTCTCCGGTGAACGATGAAGTTGCCATGGATGTTCTCCGACTGGAGTCCCGTGTTGCAGCTGTCGTGGACTATCTCGCAAGGCTGAAGGCCGCCACATCTCGCATCGACTCGACGCTTTGGCCTGAGGAGACACTTCAGAATGACCTTGAATCGCTGATGGCCCGGTTGAACACGATCCCTGGTCGAGTGCAGGAATGGAAGAAGTCCTCGGCTCGGTGTGGTGCAGATGTTGCTCTGTGTCTTGCCCGAGTCCACTGTAAGGATGCACGAGAAGAGAAGCTGGCGGCCCTTCGGGTGGCCAATACCAAGAAGCACGACTTCAGGTCCTTTATGGAAACTTTCCTTGCAGCTGCCACTCGGATCGCCGACGGAATTGACCTTGATGAATTCGTTGCTCCTTCCAGCCCTCCACAGGAGGGGTAAAAAACTTATTCTGGCTCGACGCTTTTAAATTTGCCTCGGTATGCCGAGTGGAATTGTAACCGATAAACCTTAACAGGCTTAACGCCTGAGCACTCTCGGTTCCTTTAGATATCGATTCAAACTTGAATTTGGTGCTTGAATATGATTGCCTTTGGCTCGAAATGTCTTTTGCAGGTTCAAAGCAAGGCGCCTTTACTGCAATCGACTTATTCTTCAGTCCACTTAGGCGAGCACTGGGCTGCAGCTAAGTCCCCGAGTGAGAGGTTTACTCTTCATTCGGCAGGATTTTGATAACTTAGGCGAGTGCTTGGACTGCAGCTAAGCCCCCGAGTGAGAGGGTTGCTCTACACTCGGTAGGATTTTGATAACTTAGGCGAGTGCTTTGACTGCAGCTAAGCCTCCGAGTGAGAGGGTTGCTCTACACTCAGTAGGATTTTGATAACTTAGGCGAGTGCTTGGACTGCAGCTAAGCCCCCGAGTGAGAGGGTTGCTCTACACTCGGTAGGATTTTGATAACTTAGGGGAGTGCTTGGACTGCAGCTAAGCCTCCGA
>NC_041393.1:141480903-141489435 GCF_002162155.2 Triticum dicoccoides | reverse complement strand
CGGTAGGATTTTGATAACTTAGGCGAGTGCTTGGACTGCAGCTAAGCCTCCGAGTGAGAGGGTTGCTCTACACTCGGTAGGATTTTTGTAACTTAGGCGAGCACAGGGCTGCAGCTAAGCCCCCGAGTGAAAGGCTGGCTTACCACTCGGTAGGATTTTGATAACTTAGGCGAAACGGATTCACAGCTAAGCCTCCGAGTGGGAGTCTGGCTCGCCACTCGGTAGGATTTTGATAACTTAGGCGAAACAGATTCGCAGCTAAGCCTCCGAGTGGGAGTCTGGCTCGCCACTCGGTAGGATTTTTGCAAACTTAGGCGAAACGGATTCGCAGCTAAGTCACCCACTGAGGGGGAATTTTATTGGACAAAAATAAAAAGCGACAGAAATTATGGAGGGACTATGACACTATTATTTTGAGGTCCATGAACTACAGAAGTACTTTATTGCAACTCATCCGAGTGATAAAACTTAAGTGTAAAATGGGCGGAGTAGCTCCGCGTTCCAAGCTCGGGGCTCGTCGATATTATGCTCGACGTTGTAAAGACGGTACGCCCCGTTGTGGAGAACCTTGGTGACGATGAAGGGGCCTTCCCAAGAAGGAGCAAGCTTGTGTGGTTTGTGCTGATCCACTCAGAGAACCAAATCTCCTTCCTGGAAGGCTCGACCTCTCACATTTCTGGCGTGGAAACGACGCAAATCTTGTTGGTAGATGGTCGACTGGATCAGATCCATCTCCCTTTCTTCCTCTAAAAGGTCGACTGCGTCTTGCCGCGCTTGTTCAGCCTCTGCTTCGTTGTAGATTTCAACTCGAGGAGCATTGTGGAGAAGATCACTCGGCAAGACTGCTTCAGCTCCGTAGACCAAGAAGAATGGAGTTCTTCCGGTCGACCGATTAGGTGTGGTCCGCAGTCCCCAGAGTACTGAGGGAAGTTCGTCGACCCAAGCTCCAGCCGTGTGTTTGAGATCACGCATCAGTCGAGGCTTCAATCCCTTAAGAATCAGTCCATTAGCTTGCTCTGCTTGTCCATTCGACTGCGGATGGGCGACTGAAGCGTAGTCGACCCGTGTGCCCTGGGAGTTGCAGAAAGCTCTGAATTCCTCTGAGTCAAAGTTCGACCCATTATCCGTAATGATGCTGTGTGGGACTCCATATCTGAATATTAGTTCCCTGATGAAGCTAACAGCAGTACCGGTGTCAAGGCTCTTGATTGGTTTAGCCTCGATCCACTTGGTGAACTTGTCGACTGCCACCAGTACATGCGTGAAGCCACTTCGTTCTGTTCTCAAAGGACCGACCATGTCCAATCCCCATACTGCGAAAGGCCAGACGAGTGGAATGGTCTTCAGAGCCGACGCAGGCTTGTGTGACATATTCGAGTAGAATTGACATCCCTCGCACTTATCCACTATCTCTTTTGCCATCTCATTCGCCTTTGGCCAGTAAAATCCGGCTCGGTATGCTTTGGCCACGATGGTCCGAGAGGACGCATGATGACCACAGGTCCCCGAGTGAATATCATTGAGGATGAGTCGACCTTCTTCTGGTGTTATGCACTTCTGACCAACTCCAGTCGCGCTTTCTCTGTATAATTGTCCTTTGATTACGGTAAAGGCCTTAGATCGACGGACGATCTGTTGAGCCTCTTCCTCATCCTCCGGGAGCTCTTTCCTCAGGATATATGCGACATACGGAATCGTCCAGTCGGGAATGACCACCAAAACCTCCATGATCAAGTCGACCACCGCTGGGACTTCAACTACAGTCGGATATGTGGCACTCTTGGGATGTGGAATTTCTTCGGTGAAAGGATCTTCTTTGACTGACGGAGTGTGTATATGCTCCAAGAACACACCACTCGGGATGGCTTCTCTCTTGGAACCTATCTTTGCTAGATCATCAGCTGCTTGATCAGTCGGGGTATATGATGGTGCTCCAACCCCTCGAACTTCTTTTCCAGCTTCCTCACTGCACTGCAGTATCCAGTCATGGCTGGGCTTCTCACGTCCCACTCTTTCATCACCTGATTGACCACTAAATCCGAGTCGCCATAGACCATCAGGCGACGGACGCCGAGTGAAATGGCCATGCGCAACCCATATAAGAGGGCTTCATATTCTGCCTCATTGTTGGAGGAATCAAAGTGAATCTGGAGCACATATCTGAGCTTATCTCCTCTGGGGGAAACCAGGACAACCCCAACACCGGAACCATTCAACATCTTAGAGCCATCAAAAAACATGGTCCAATGCTCCGAGTGAACTTCAGTCGGCTGCTGCTGTTCAATCCACTCGGCAAGGAAATCTGCTATTGCCTGGGACTTAATGGCTTTCTTTGCCTCAAACTTGATATCAAGGGGAAGAAGTTCAATCGCCCATTTGGCCACTCGACCAGTTGCATCTCTGTTATGCAAAATCTCTGATAGTGGAGCGTCGCTGACGACTGTGATGGAATGATCAGAGAAATAATGAGCAACCTTCTTTGTGGTCATGTATATTCCATACACAAGCTTCTGATAATGAGGATATCTCTGCTTGGATGGAGTCAAGACTTCAGACAAATAATACACTGGGCGCTGAACTTTGAGAGCTTTTCCTTCTTCTTCCCGCTCGACCGTTAGCACAGTACTGACGACTTGTCCTGTGGCTGCGATATAGAGCAACAGAGGCTCTTTGCTGATTGGAGCAGCAAGCACCGGCTGGGTGGAGAGCAGAGCTTTTAGCTCGGCAAATGCTGCATCAGCTTCTGGAGTCCACTCGAACTTGTCTGTCTTCTTCATCAGTCGGTAAAGAGGTAATGCCTTTTCACCGAGTCGTGAGATGAATCGACTTAATGCGGCCAAGCATCCAGTAAGCTTCTGGACATCATGCACTCGCACAGGGCGTTTCATTCGGAGAATAGTGCCAATCTTCTCTGGGTTAGCGTCGATTCCCCGTTCGGAAACGAGAAAACCGAGTAACTTGCCACCAGGAACTCCAAATGTGCACTTTGATGGATTGAGCTTGATATCATACCTTCTGAGGTTGGCAAATGTTTCGGCGAGGTCAGCGAGCAGGTCGGAACCTTTCCGCGACTTGACAACGATATCATCCATATAAGCTTCCACATTCCGACTGATTTGAGTGAGAAGACACTTCTGAATCATTCGCATAAATGTGGCTCCGGCATTCTTGAGGCCGAACGGCATGGTGATATAGCAGAAGCACCCGAATGGAGTGATGAAAGCTGTTTTTACCTCGTCGGGCCCATACAGACGGATCTGGTGGTACCCGGAGTAGGCATCTAAAAAAGATAACCTCTCACATCCCGCGGTCGAGTCAACAATTTGATCTATGCGAGGGAGAGGAAAATGATCTTTTGGGCAGGCCCGGTTGATGTGCTTGAAATCAATGCACATTCGGAGCGACTTGTCCTTCTTAGGAACCATGACGACATTAGCGAGCCACTCGGAGTGGTATATCTCTCGGATAAATCCTGCCGCCAACAGTCGAGCCACTTCTTCGCCAATGGCTTTTCTCTTCTGGACGGCGGACCGCCGAAGATGCTCTTTGACTGGTTTTGCAGATGAGTCGACTCTTAGGCGATGCTCAGCCAGTCCCCTGGGAACACCTGGCATGTCAGCGGGCTTCCATGCAAAAATGTCCCAGTTCTCACGGAGGAACTGGATGAGCGCTTCTTCCTATTTTGGGTCGAGTGTCATGGAGATGCGGGTCGAAGCTGCTTCGGGGTCGGTCGGGTGAATGTGAACAGGCTTCGTCTCACCGGACGACTGGAATGCAGACTCTGTGGCGGGCTTCTTGGATCGCAGCAAGTCACTCGGATCTGCGTTTTGCTTGTATTCTTCGAACTCGACTGCCGTCACCTGGGAATCGGCAATCTTGGAGCCCTTCTGAAAGCACTCTTCTGCCTTTTTCCTATCACCGGTGACAGTGATCACTCCTTTGGGACCGGGCATCTTCAATTTGAGGTATACGTAGCATGGTCGAGCCATGAACCGCGCGTAAGCTGGTCTCCCCAAAATGGCATGATATGCACTTTGAAAATCCACGACCTCAAACGTCAACTTTTCTTTGCGAAAATGCTTTGAATCGCCAAACACCACGTCCAAAGCTATCTGGCCGAGTGACTCGGCCTTCTTCCCTGGTATAACTCCATGAAAGCTCATGTTACTAGTGCTCAGTCGGGACATCGGAATGCCCATACCTTTCAATGTGTCTGCATACAATAAGTTCAGCCCACTTCCACCATCCATCAACACCTTTGTCAGTCGAGTGCCTTCGACAACTGGATCGACCACCAAAGCTTGCCTCCCAGGGGTGGCAATATGAGTTGGGTGATCAGATTGGTCGAATGTGATGGGTGTTTGAGACCACTTCAGATAATTTGCTTTTGCGGGGGCAACCATGTTCACCTCTCGGTTAATCACTTTCAGTCGACTTCTGCTTTCCACATCTGCAAAGATCATCAGAGTGGAGTTGATATGCGGATATCCTTCCTCACTGTCCTCCTTGTCTTCGGCCTTGTCCGACTCCTTCTCCTTGTCCTTAGACTGTTTTCCCTGAAACTGCTGGATCAGGAGTCGACATTGGCGAGTGGTGTGCTTCGGGTAAATGATATTCCCCTCTTTGTCTTTCTTCGTGTGAATGTGACATGGCATATCCATCACGTCGTTCCCTTCTTTATCCTTTACCTTCTTGGGGTTCCAGGATCCTTTTGGTTTCCCCTTAAACTTTCCTTGAGTCACGGCCAGAGCCTCTCCAGGAGCTGCCGGTTCAGCCTTCCGCTTCTGTTTCCGACTGGTGTTTCCTTTTTCCGACTGACTCGGCTTGTGCTTGCCGCTTCGGAGTCGGTCTTCTTCTTCGCCGTTGGCGTACTTGGTAGCAATCTCCATCATCCGACTCAAGGTCATGTCACCGGTTCGACCAAACTTCAAACTCAGTTCTCTGTTCTTGACACCATCTTTGAAGGCGCAGACTGCCTGATGATCAGACACATTCTCCACAGTGTGGTGCAAAGTGATCCAGCTCTGAATATACTCTCTGAGAGTCTCATTAGTTTTCTGTACGCAGACTTGCAACTCTGTCAATCCAGCTGGTTGCTTGCAAGTTCCTTCAAACGTTCTGATGAACACTCGGGACAGATCTTCCCAAGTGTAAATGCTGCTAGGAGGTAATTGAGTCAACTATACCCTGGCAGAACCTTCCAGCATGAGGGGCAAGTGCTTCATGGCCACTTCGTCGTTCCCACCACCAATCTGAACTGCCACTCGGTAGTCTTCAAGCCAAGTTTCAGGCTTAGACTCACTAGTGAACTTGCTGACTCCTGATGCCAACCTGAAATTGGGAGGGATAACTGCGGCTCTGATAATCCTGCTGAAACATTCAGGACCAGAAACATGCACTCGACTGCTTGTGGGTACATCTCTGTCGAGTCCACCTCGATGGGCTCTGTTCCGGTCAACCAACCCTTGCACGATAATGGATCGCGCGTCGAAGCCTGGTTCTCTGGGGTCGACTGGAACCCTACGCCCTGTACTGTACTGACGCCTATCATCTGGCTGCCGAGGAGCGTAAGACCCACCCCTCGGAGGGGAATAGGGCACTCGACGCCTATCATCTCGGTCGAGTCTGTCGCCATATTGATCTCGCCGACTCTCGCGCCCTTCACGCCGCGGAGGCGATCTGGGGCTGTGAGCCGACTGAACCGTATTCACAGTGACGGATCGACTGTGAATTCTGTTGCGCGACTGAGACACGGCTGAATTCTGATCTCCTGCTGCCCGGAGCAGATCCCTGATCTGCAGCAAACCTCTGCCAGCTTCCGACTGCGAAGGCTGGATGGACTCTGCTATACGGGTCGCAGCTGCTAAATTCTGAATTGGGGTTCGATATACCTGAGTTGGCGGGAAGAGTTGACGTCGACTGGTGTCGGGTACTCGTTGCCGCGCGCGCTCGTCGAGTGCCCGCTGAAGATTCTCCAGTCGAGTGCGCTCGGCCAAATTGGCCAGACGCGCCTCCTCCAAGGCACGAGCCTCGGGGGTTTCTCCTGTGATGGGAATACGCAGGGGATCCTCGTTCCTGCGGCGAAGTTCCTCTCTTTGCAGAGAGTCGAGTGGCTCGGGCTGGTACTCTTCGTAGCCTCGTGCGGGATCGTCTCCGTCACCTGCTCCACCATCATGGGCGAAGCCAGGGGGACCGCGGGGCCCATCGACCATCAAGATTTCTGCCGCTGGATCACTGCTACCGCACTCGGATGCAGTCTCTACGGAGCCAGTCGACTGATCGAACAAGCCGTAGAGAGATTCGTTGGGCTCGATTGCCGCAACTTGGGTGGTGGCCGACTGGCGAGCCACCGCGTGCCTCACCCATCGCTGAAGCCTCGACCGGCCTGAGCGCTTGCGCTGGCGGGAGACCAGGAGGGTGGACGATAGAGGAGCCGACCGATACTTGGTCGACGGTTGCCGCAGCAGAACGCCGCGGACACATGCGCGAAAATGCGTCGCACCGCGGACGGGGAGCGCATCTACGTCGAGTGGAGCCTCCTGGAGCCATGCGGAGTCGTCGGCGATGAAGGTGAGAGTGCCGAGACGGATCTCTTGACCCCCGACCAAAACTCCAGCAGACACCATGATGAAAGTACTCGGAAGAATCGCAACTTCTCCACAAAATCGCTAAAACACCTGCCCCACGGTGGGCGCCAACTGTCGTGGTTCTAAGCCTGACAGTAGAGTGGGGGTAGGTATGGAGAGGCAAGGTCCTAGCTATGGAGAGGTTGTAAGCACAAAGGATGTACGAGTTCAGGCCCTTCTCGGAGGAAGTAACAGCCCTACGTCTCGGAGCCCGGAGGCGGTCGAGTGGATTATGAGTATATGAGTTACAAGATGCCGAACCCTTCTGCCTGTGGAGGGGGGTGGCTTATATAGAGTGCGCCAGGACCCCAGCCAGCCCACGTAGGAGAGGGTTTAAGGTGAGTTAAGTCTGGGGCGTTACTGGTAACGCCCCACATAAAGTGCCTTTATTATCATAAAGTCTACTTGATTACAGGCCGTTGCAGTGCAGAGTGCCTCTTGACCTTCTGGTGGTCGAGTGAGTCTTCGTGGTCGAGTCCTTCAAGTCAGTCGAGTGTGTCCCTCGTTAGTCGACTAGAAGGCGACTTCTTCTGAGGGTGTCCTTGGGTAAGGTACTTAGATCAGGTCCATGACCCTACCCTAGGTACATAACCCCATCACCTGGCTCTGGGAAAATGGTTGATTTGAGTGTTCCTCTGGATGTCCAGAGATACTTTAAGTTTCGTGCGGGACAACTTTTAGATGCGAACCGAGCAACCAAACAAGGTGAAAACTACCTGCGCGGGCCTGACCAAGCCTAATGTAGGTAACTGAATGCGTACTAAGGCCCTGATGGATGAGCAAGATTTTATTCCATGGAGCTTCACCATGAACAAATAGAGTAGCAGATTGTTTGGTACTCCCTCTGTCCCATAATGTAAGACATTTTTTGACACTAGTGTAGTGTCAACAAATGTCTTACATTATGGGATGGAGGAAGTAAGTTATAGCCGCACTAAATATAGCATTGTTGTTTCCCTACACCGAGGGCCTCATATATCGAGGATCTCTTGCCTCTTGATTGTAACTCTTTCATTTTGGAATAAAACTCCTACCCCACAAACACACACGCACGCGCATGACATGTCTCCAACGTATCGATAATTTATCAAGTATTTATGCCATGTTTACAATTTTTTTATGATTTTGGTGCGCTTTTATATGATTTAAATGGAACTAATCCGGACTGACGATGTTTTCAACAGAGTGCGGTGGTGTTGTTTTTTGTGCAGAAATAAAAGTTCTCGAATTGGGCCGAAAATTTATGGTAAATTTTTATGGACAAAAGAGACCCTTGAAGCTTCGAGGAACGACCAGAAAAGCCACGAGGACACGACAAGCTCAAGGTGCACGGTCCCCCCCTAGGGCGCTCCTACCGAGCTTGTCGCTTCCTCGTGGACCCCCTTGACGTGAAACCGACGACAAAAATTCCTATAAATATAGAAAACTCCAGAAAGAAACCTAGAACTTTCGCTCTGCCGTCACAAGCCTCTGTTCCGAAGCGATCTCGTCCGGAACCTTGTTTCGGCACCCTGCCAGAGGGCGAAATCATCATCGGATGCCATCTTCATCATCCCGGCGGTCTCCATGACGAGGAGGAAATCTTCGTCTGCTACAAGATGGCCTAATTTTTTTTTCAAGTTTTTGGTTGAACGGACGAAATATCATTTGTTTTATGTAAATTATGTCAGAACTTATGTGAATTTTGTCCTGTTTGCATGAAATTCGTCCCGCTTACTTAAATGTAGTTTGAAATGTATGCGGGCATGATTGGGTGGGCGTCTTCCAAACACGTTTGCGGACAAATATAATGTCCATTTTTATGGACAGTGTTCGAGATGTCGTTAGAGCACATGAGTTGTTTCCAAATTCTTATCAGAATAAGGGCATCTCCAACGCTGACCCCCTAAACTGGACACCGCATCTG
>NC_041393.1:141442889-141480814 GCF_002162155.2 Triticum dicoccoides | reverse complement strand
GGGGGGGGGAGCAGTCCACTGACATGGATGCGGGATGTGGCTATCCAAAGCTATCTGCATACATCCATCACCTATTCATTTTTAAGTCCGCACGCTTAAAATAGTCGCATATCTAGTTCCAGTTTAGATAAAAAAACGTTTAAATCTACAAATCTAATTTAAATATTACAATCAAACAAAGTATTCAAATTATAATACTTCAAACTTGAATTTAACTAGCACATATGTACTAGTTGTCCCCTTTAACCACCCAGAAATGCTCAATCAAATCTTTCTTCAGTTGCTCGATGCCAAATTTGTTGATGCATTTGAATAAACTCATCAAATATGATCGGATTCTGCTCTAGAAGTTTGATAGGATCACCATGTTCTCAAATTCAATAGCTACGGTAGAATCCCCACCCTCATCCTCCACGATCATGTTGTGCGTGATCACACAACATGTCATCACCTCCCACCAGGTCTTCGGATCCCATTGTTTAGCAGGTCTATGTAAAACGACAAAACATGCTTGCAGAACTTCAAATGCCCTCCCAACATCCTTTCTAGCTGCTTCTTGTTTTTGGGTAAAGTGAGACTTTTTTTGGCCAAGTGGGTCAGAGATGGTCTTGACAAAGGTAACCCACGATGGATAGATACCGTCAACCGAATAGTAGCCAATGTTTATTCGTGCCCATTGACAATATAGTGGAAAGGAGGAGCTTTCCAGGCAGCCTAGCAAACAATGTTGATCGTTGCAACACATTGATGTCATTGTCAGACCCGGGCGTATGCGAAAGAAAACATGTCAAATCCAAAGATCTGTGATGCAACTGCTTTAAGAATGATAGTGGGCTTCTTAACATGACCCTGATATTGGCTTTGTAGAGCTTTTGGGTAGTCCTTCCATCTCCAATGCATGTAGTCAAGAGATACGAGCAAACCTGGCCACCCTCTAGCTTTAGACATTGCCAAGCTACTCTCGGTGTCTGTGACAGTTGGTTCTCTCAGGTACCAAGGTCCAAACACAGAGACCACGACAATAGGAAATCTTATCATGACATCTTCGCATGTGCTCTGAGACATCCGTAAGTTTTCTTCCCATGAATCAGCGGCTGTGTCATATGTAAGCATCCGCAGTGCTGTCATGCACTTCTGGTATCCAGAAAACCCAATCCTTCCCACGACATCCTTGTTCAAGACGAAGTTGTCATCAAAGGATCGGAAGCCATGGTACAGACACCGAAGACATTTTTTCGCTTCCAAAAGCGTTGGTGAAAATTGTCAACGAATAGGGCATTAGGGGCAAAATAGTTGTCCTGTTGCGGTTGCGGTTGAGCACTCGATGGCCCTTGATCGATCTCTTGAAATTGAGAACATGCTCTTCCGCACGCTCCGCGTCAGGCCACCTGCGTCATCGCTGTCTCATCCTTGTAGTCCTCCTCGTCGGACAAGTCATTGGACGACTCAACATAGTGCTCTATATGTACTTCATATCCGAATCCGCTGCTTTACAAAAGAAGGGACAAAAAGTTTAGCATGGGCATTTCACCGAACACTTACCAGTCATGGTGAGTAATGTAGGGCGGATGGTACCTGTGCGGCGGACGGACGAGAGGTGTGGAATGGCGGCGGAGAAAAAGCGGTATGGAGCCCTGGTGTAGCATTTGAGAAGACAGAGATGTCGAGTTTCGGCAAGGGTGTGGCAGGTCGGCCAGGGTGGTGGAGCGGCGGCGGAGGCAAGAGAGAAAAGGATATAGAGAAAGATGAGAGGATGGAGGCGCACGATCTGGAAGGGGTTTTGTGTGGGTCGATGGTGTCAGAGTCCCGCGTGGTCACTGTCTGGACTCCCGCAAAGACTCCCTCGCTTTGTTTTGACTTTGCGGGTAAAAAGAGCGTTCGGATTGGTCGGCGGACCGATACAAATCCGTGTTGAATGACTAATCAGGTTTGGACCGTTTAAGTTCGTCGGCGGACCGATACAAATGCGTGTTGGCTGGCTAATCAGGTTCGGACCGTGCAATTCGAACGGTTGGTTGTGGGCGGTTTGAGGATGCGCTTTGTAGATATATATGTACTTAGCTAGTAGCGAGAATATTCAGGGGCTTAGGGCAGTAATTATTTATCTGTAAGTGGCCTACAGTGACAGTAGTCTGTATCTATATATAACTCCGGCCGGCTGCCTTCCAACCAAAAATACACTTCCCTCTCAACCCAAAGGATCGACAACAGCCGTCACAATCGATCCCGCCTCCTTGGACTCCTCGACAATGGCGACTTCACTCCCGCTCAGCCTCCTAGCGCCGGTATACAGCTTTGTCTCCAGCCACCGCCTAAGCCTCGCCGCCTTCCCCTTCTCGGCCACGGCCGCGCTGCGCTTCACCGCCTGGCTCTACCCCACTGTAAGCAGCGCCGTCCATCACTGCACCCCACTCTATGCCGGCCTCACTTTGCTCGCCGTCGTACTAGTCCTCTACATCCGGTCGACCAGGGTGCGCGCGGTGTACCTCGTGGACTACGCATGCTTCCGGCCGCCGGCCGCCCTCCGCGTGCCGCTCTCCAAGTACATCGAGCACACCGGGCTCGCGCCGTGCTTTGACGACAAGAGCGTCGGCTTCCAGTCGCGCCTCATCGAGCGCTCGGGCTTCGGCGAGGAGACATGCCTCCCGCCGGCCTGCCACGTCATCCCTCCGGAGAAGACGCTCAAGGCGGCCCGCGCCGAGGCCGAGCAAGGGATATTCTCCGCCGTCGATGCCGTTCTCGCCAAGACCAGCGTCCGCGCCGAGGACATCGGAGTGGTGGTGGTGAACTGCACGCTGTTCGCCCCAACGCCGTCCATGGCTGACATGGTGGTGCGCAGGTACGGGTTCCGCAGCGATGTCCGGTGCTTCAGCCTTTCCGGGATGGGGTGCAGCGCCGGGATAGCCGGCATCGGGCTGGCGGAGAACATCCTGCAGTGCGACAGCAGGTGCAAGTACGCGCTCGTGGTGTCCACGGAGATTCTCACCTCGGATTACTACTCCGGCAACGAGCGCGCGATGCTGCTGCAGAACTGCCTCCTCCGGATGGGCGCGTCCGCGGTGCTGCTCTCCACGTCCCCCGCGAGGGCGCGACTCGCGCGGTACCGCCTGGCCCGGGTGGTGCGCACGCACGCGGGGCACGACGACCGCGCCTACGGGTGCGTGCAGCAGGAGGACGACGCGGCGGGCGAGCGCGGCATCGCGCTGTCCAAGGATGTCATGCCCGTGGCCGGCGACACGCTGAAGGCGCACATGACCACGCTCGGGCCCCTCGTGCTCCCGGCGTCGGAGCTCCTTGCGTACGCGCTCTCGCTCGCGAGGCGCAGGCTGCTGCTCATGGCGGGGCAGAAAGACAGCAGCAAGCCGCGCGTCCCCGACTTCCGCATGGCGTTCGAGCACTTCTGCATCCACGCGGGCGGCCGTGCGGTCATCGACGAGCTGCAGCGCGGCCTCGGGCTGTCGGACAAGCAGGTGGAGCCATCGCGCATGGCGCTGCACCGGTTCGGCAACACGTCGAGCAGCTCGACGTGGTACGAGCTGGCCTACCTGGAGGCCAAGTGCCGCGTGCGCAAGGGAGACCGTGTGTGGATGGTCGGGTTTGGTTCAGGGTCCAAGTGCAACAGCGCAGTGTGGGTGTGCATCCGGTCGCCGGTTCCTCTGGACAGCGGGCCATGGGAGGGCTGCATGCATCGTTACCCGGTGGCCGCGGTACAGCGAGAGTGATTTGCGTTGGTGGCCGTGTGCTCTGCTCTTCTGCTGTTTGAGAGACGATCCTTATTGTTTGAGAGACGAGTAGAATTATTATTAAGATGCCACGAATATATCGATTGAGACTTGGAAATCGACCGAGAGATTTAGTAGTCCCGTTATTATTATTTTCAGTGTGAGAGACGAGTAGATGAACGGTGTCTTTTTCTGCATGCATGCCATGATTTATGATGGGATTTGAAGTGAATTGACAAGCTACGTACGTCTTGTGCAGATGCTCATCTCAACTTTTCTAATGTCCTTTTCCTCTTTGCTTTCCACACCAAGGTTGGAATAAGTAATTTACGGATGTTATTTTGCAAAAAGTAAAATAATTTACGGATGTCTATTCCAAGTTTCCAACGAACCATATGGTACTAGTTCCGAGTTCCCCCTTCCATTCTCGGTGCAACTTTTCATCTTTCCATGATAATAAAGGATTGACTGCTTCCGGTTGCACGTCGTTATCAATTTTGCAAAAAAGTATCTTTGTTTATTGGAGTTCAACCCGCAGTCTTTTTTTGGGTGACTATATGAGATAACGTTTTGTTTTTGCGAAACATCCCTGTAGTTTAGTATATTCAACCCGCAGTCCTTTAAACATACATCACGCTGCAGGATCCCCTTTCTGTTCCCCACGCACGAGCGGGCGCCACCGCTGCCGCCACCTTCCTCGCTGAGTCCGCGACCGAAATCCACGCCGGGAGCAGAGGTATCCATCCCTCCGACGCCTTCTCTCCATCGAGCATCGACCTCCCCGGCAGCCTTCCTCCTGTCCCAAGTCCAAGAGACGCATGGGGACGGCGGCGGTGGCTGTCAGGACCCCGACTCGATGTCACATCGATCTAGCCGGTAACACCTCATATCACTTTGCGGCCTCACGCACGGTATCCCCACGGTGTCGCCTTACCTTTGCCCGGGACCGTTTGCGCCTTTTGGCTCACGTATATGATAGTGTCGCTAGCATCCATATGATAAGGAGCCCGGGCTGACATGACTAGTCGTAAACCCAAAGTGGCACAGACTTACAGGGACAGGCATCCATGACCCAGCTTCGAACGTGTCGGTCATCAGCAAGTGGGTCCGGGCTGTAGCACTGGGCTAGCAGGACTCCGGTAAACCGGGCTGTAGCGGGCTAACAGGACTCCGGTACTCAAAGCGTGACATTTCCCCGAAGGGACAGACACGGGAACGAAGAAGGACACATGCCGGCCAGCCTAAGTGTTCCAGAGCAGTAGCAAGCTACCATGGCTCAGCGGTAACACTAGGAGACATTTCCCGGTAAGAGAGGCTACTAAAGATAAACAACTAGATAGTCAGATCCCACACATACCAAGCATTTCAATTATACACACAATATGCTCGATATGTGCAAATACAACGAAGCATCACAACATGACTCTACGACACAAGTACTTTATTTAAGGCTCAGGGAGCCATACATAACATACACAAAGGTACGGTCTCACGACCCAACATTCAAGTCATACAGTCATACAAACCAGCAGCGGAAGTAACTTGTCTGAGTACAGACAACTAGTAAAATAAAAGAGGCTTGGAAAGCCTAGCTATACTACATGGTCCTTCACAAGCTCAGGGTCACCACCTGGGCCTTTAGCCTACTCGTTGATGTCAACGTCTACATAGAACCCATCAGAAGGGGTTGCAGCGTCTTCTGTAAAAAATGTAAACTATAGCAACATGAGTACAAAGGTACTCAGCAAGACTTACATCAGATCCTACATACTTGCATATTATCAAGAAGGGTTGGTGGAGTTATTGCAGCAAGCCAGCTTTGACTCTTGGCTAGACTATCCTACGATACTTCATCTTGAAATGGTTTTGCGCACACGAGTCCACTACTCACCACTTCAATACACTACCGAGGATCCGCCTCCGTCTTCCTACGGAAGAGCCATCCTCGGCACTCACACTTATCTTGAGGCTTTTAGTAGTTTCCATTTACTTGTCTATGAACTGTATAGGCAACCAAGTAGTCCTTTACCGCGGACGCGGCTATTCGAATAGATCATGTTAACCCTGCAGGGGTGTACCTCTTCATACACGCTCTCACCACTTACCGTCGTTTACACGACATGTACTCGGCAACCTTCAAGCGGAAGCCCAATGTGGGTGTCGGCCACGACCTACCTAACCACCTAAGCCTCCAGTCCAGGTTTATCGCCTATCCAGGTTCCATCCGCAGGGAGTCCGGCCGAGGTTTCCCATACGGCCCCGAACGATGTGAACAGGGTTCCCGAGATACCTAACGGGTATTCGGTACATCGTGCCACGTACCTACCGCATCACAGCCCACCCCTACGGTCAGCACTGTCCACGGCCTCCAGTAGGCTACAAACACCAGAAACTACTTGCAACTCCTGGACAGAGAACTAGGGTGAATAAGAAGCCGAGAGGGTCCATTGGTTTCGGGCCCAATGCATGGTAGTAGCTGATTCTTAAATCACACATACAGATCTCAGTGCTTAAGGTCGGCTTCAATGAAACAACCCACCATGTACTCCTACATGGCCTCTCATCGATACATTTACCAAATCGTGTTCACCACACCACTCTCATTACCGACATAAACATTTCACTCTAGCCCATCACCCAGATGAACCAGACCTGACACGACTCTAAGCATAGCAGGCATAGCAAGGTAGGAACAACACATGCATATGGCTCAATCAACTCCTACACATGCTAGTGGGTTTCATCTAGTTACTGTGGCAATGAGAGGTCATGCAGAGGAAATGGGTTCAACTACCGTAGCACACAGCAGTTTGAAACGCGTTGTCTTAATGCAGTAAAAGAGAGCAGGAGCGAGAACATGGGATTGTATCGATATGATCAAATGGTTGGTTGCTTGCCTGATGGTTCGATGCACTGATACGGTTCTTCGTTAGGGTAATCACGGTACTCCTCGGAGGCAGAACCTGTCGTAAAGGACACCGATACACAACCATCACCAAACAATGTGCAACAATATGATGCATGCATGAAACATGGCAATATGAGTGTGTTGGGCTAATGCAACTAAAACCAGAAGGGTTTGAACAAATTTGAATCAAAGATTCAAATTTCAAACTCAAACATGGCCTTTTAAAGTGCTTTTCCTTAATCTGCTTAAAACATCAATTTAACTTGTTTGATCATGCATGAAAATAGTACAGATGGATAGATTGGATTTTTCTGATCATTTTTCATATATAATTTGTCTGATTTGGAGTTACAGAATAAAAGTTATGAATTTTTGAAGTTTAAATAATATTCTGGAATTTCCTGATTTAAATTAAATCCAGAAATATATATATTGCGCCAGCATGACGTCAGCATGACGTCAGTGGTCAACTGCGGCTGGCTGAGGTCAAACCTGACGTGTGGGGTCCACACGTCAGTGACAGGGGGGTTAAACAGGGTTAGTTTAATCCTAATTAGGAATTAGTGGCGCTGGGGCCCACTGGTCAGTGTCAGGGGGGGTAGTTAGTTTAACTAATTCGGTTAGTGCTAATCCTAATTAGCTAATAGGGCTGGGCCCACCTGTCAGGGACACAGGGGGGGTCCTGCCGTGGTCAAGGTGGGTCAAACCCACCGGCGACATGACGCCGGCGAGGCCCGAGACGGCGGCGCGATGCAGAAACGCGCTACAGGGCACGGGCGAGGCCGTGCTTGGGCTCGTTGGAGAGCCCTTGCTCCCGCGCGTCGAATGGTGGTGGTGGCCGTGCCTGAGGTGGCCGGTACCGACGACGGCGAGCTCGTGAGCGGCGGCCGGAGTTCGGGTGCGGTCGGGATCGGCGATGCAGGGCGCTAGGGGAGGCGTTGGTGCGTGCTACGTGCTCCTGGTGAGGTGTGGAGCACGATGGTGTGCTCGGCTTCGAGCTACAACGGCTCCAGCCACGGCGGCGACGAGGCACGGCGGCGGCGAGCTTCGGAGCTCAAGGGGACGGCAACTACAGGATGCTAGGGACGACGGGGCAAGGGGGAATCGGTTCAGCGGCTCACCGCGGAGCTGCAGGGAGGGTTAGCGGGCTCGGGGACGTCCGGTAGCTCTCGATTCGACGGCGACGATCTCCGGTGGCCGAGGAGGGGAACGGCGACGTGGGCGGCGATGCAGGGCTTCCGGAGGGGCTTGGCTTGGTGGGGAGGAAGAGGGGGTCGCGGCGGAGCTCCTGAGCTCAGCGGAGGGGCGAGGGGTGGCCGGTGGCGGCTGCTATGGCGAACGGCGGCGATGGTGGTGTTCGGCCGTGAGAGAGAGAGCGAGGGGGAGGAGGGGAAGAACCGAGGGAGAGTGAGAGAGAGCAGGGGAGGGCGTGGCGTCGTCCCAGGCCATCCAGACGAGGAGGGGAGGGGCAGGCAGGCAGGCGAGCAGGTGGCGTGGCGCGGTGGCGCGCGCGCACGCCGGCCACACTCCCCTCCCTCTGTCGAGGACGAAGACGACAGAGGAGGGAGGCGGGCTGGGCCGCCTGCTGGCTGGGCTGCACAGGGAGGAGCCCAGGTAAGGTTCTCCCTTTTATTTATTTCTGTTTTCTAATTTCTGACATTTGTTTTGATTTAAATAAAATATTAAATCATTTTATAACCTTATGCCAATTTTTGCAGGAGCTAGATATATTATTCCAGAGCTCCCCAACAGGTGGCATAATTTTTGGACATATATTAATATATATAACTAATATATTTCCAATGCAAATATTTATGCATTAATTCCAAATGCCCAAAATAAATACCTATGAGCTCTTAAAAATATTGGTTTGATTTTTATCTCTGTCCAATATTTTCAGAGAGCAACATGAGCATTTTCTTGGACCCTTTTGGAGAAATTTTTATTTGGGTCATTTTTTTTAAAATGATTTTGAGGGTTCCACAAATCCCCATTTCAAATTAAATGGAATTTTAAACATGATGCACACACTCTGATGCATGACTAGCTAGGGTGTGACAACTCACCCCCACTCAAAAGAATCTCGTCCCGAGATTTGGGTTCCTCCGGGAAGAAGGCGGGATACTCAAGTCGAAGACGATCCTCCCTTTCCCAAGTTGCTTCATCCTCAGAATGGTGCGACCATTGAACTTTGAGAAACTTGATATTATGACGTCGGGTGGTACGTTCGGTTTGATCGAGAATACGAATGGGGTACTCTCGATATGTAAGGTTATCTTGGAGATCAAGCGTTTCGTGGTCCACTTCACGGATAGGATCCGAGAAGCAACGCCTGAGTTGGGAAACGTGGAAGACATCGTGGACTCTGGAGAGGTGCGGAGGTAGTTCCAACTGGTAGGCAACTTCTCCTCGTTTGGCGAGAATGCGAAAAGGTCCAATGTAACGAGGAGCCAATTTGCCTTTGATACCGAAACGATGGGTTCCC
Source organism: Triticum dicoccoides (assembly GCF_002162155.2). Taxonomy (NCBI): domain Eukaryota; kingdom Viridiplantae; phylum Streptophyta; class Magnoliopsida; order Poales; family Poaceae; genus Triticum; species Triticum dicoccoides. The sequence continues at coordinate 141,471,699 of NC_041393.1, read as the reverse complement.
TTCAGAGGGGTGACCCGAAGATAAGCCTTCTCGTCAACCTCGAAAGTCATAGCCTTATGTTTTCGGTCATATTGACTCTTTTGACGAGATTGGGCTGTTTTCAACTTTTCACGAACGATCCGAACTTGTTCTTCTGCTTCCTGAATCATATCCGGGCCAAAGAATTGTCTTTCCCCGGTCTCTGACCAGTTAAGGGGTGTTCGACACCGTCGTCCATAGAGAACTTCAAAAGGGGCTTTACCCAAGCTAGATTGATAGCTGTTGTTGTAAGCGAATTCGGCAAATGGAAGGCACTTCTCCCAGTCCATTCTGAATGAGATAACAGAGGCTCGAAGCATGTCTTCTAGAATCTGATTGACGCGTTCCACTTGACCACTCGACTGAGGGTGGAAGGCGGTGCTAAAGGAGAGACGGGTTCCAATAGCATTTTGGAAACTTTCCCAAAATCGAGAGGTGAAAAGACTTCCTCGATCCGAGTTAATTTCCAAAGGAACACCATGGAGGGACACTATTCGGGAGATGTATAAGTCTGCCAGCTGACTAGCGGTTATACTCTCACGAACAGGTAGGAAATGGGCTACTTTGGAAAGACGATCGACAACGACGAAGATAGCATTATTCCCTCTCTTGGTCCTGGGAAAACCGGTAATGAAATCCATACCAATTTTATCCCATTTCCATTCAGGAATAGCTAAGGGTTGAAGGGTGCCAGCAGGCCGTTGATGCTCTGCTTTTACACGACGACAGACGTCGCAATTAGCAATATACTGAGCAATTTCTCTCTTCATCCTAGTCCACCAGAACCTCTGGCGTAGGTCCTGATACATCTTAGTACTACCGGGATGAATGGTGAGAGGAGATTCATGAGCTTCCTTAAGGATCAATCGCCTTAGGTTTCGCACTTTGGGAACCACTAGTCGATTCCCGAAGTATACGACCCCTTGATCATTAATGGAGAAGCAATTCGCAAATCCTTTCTGGATGTTTCTCTTGATGCGGGAGATTCCCGGATCTACCTTCTGTGCTTTGATAATCTGATCCGTAAGGGTAGGTTTTGCCACCAAGGTGGAAAGAAAACCTTGAGGAACAATGTGAAGGTTAAGCCTCCGAAATTCCTCATGGAGAAGCGGTTGACTTTGTTGTAACATCAGATTGTTACAATAAGATTTACGACTTAGCGCATCAGCCATGACGTTGGCTTTCCCTGGGGTGTAGGTTATTCCTATGTCGAAGTCTATGATCAATTCAACCCAACGTCTTTGCCTGAGATTCAGATCCGGTTGGGTGAAAATGTACTTCAGACTTTGGTGATCAGTGAATATTTCGCAACGATTACCGAGGAGGTAATGTCGCCAGGTCTTAAGTGCATAGACTACGGCTGCAAGCTCTAGATCATGAGTAGGATAATTCTCCTCATGTGGGTGCAATTGCCGTGAAGCGTAGGCAATTACGTGTCGATCTTGCATGAGAATGCAACCTAGTCCTTGTCGCGAGGCGTCGCAGTAGATAACAAAGTCCTTGGAGAAGTCTGGCGGTACCAGTACGGGAGCAGAGGTCAGGCGTCTTTTCAGTTCCTGAAAGCTGTGCTCACACTGTGGAGTCCATTCGAACTTCTTATCTTTCTTGAGGAGTTCGGTTAGAGGTTTAGCAACCTTGGAGAAGTTCTCGACAAAGCGACGACAATAGCTCGCTAAGCCCAGAAAACTCCGAACTTGCTTGACCGATTCGGGTGGAGTCCAATTAAGGACGGCTTGAACTCGCTCAGGGTTAACAGCAATACCTTTACCAGATATTACATGACCCAGATAGGTCACTTCTGACAACCAGAATTCACATTTAGAAAATTTGGCATAAAGGCGATGCTCTCGAAGTTTCTTCAACACTAGCCTTAAATGTTCGGCATGTTCTTCCTCGTTCTTGGAGTAGATGAGTATATCATCGAGATAAACTACGACGAATTTATCCAAATACTCCATGAAGATTGAGTTCATTAACCGAGAAAAGGTGGCTGGAGCGTTGGTTAATCCGAAGGACATGACGGTGTACTCGTATTGGCCATAACGAGTAACAAAGGCCGTTTTAGGAATGTCCCCGTTTCTGATTTTGATTTGATGGTAGCCCAACCTCAAATCCATCTTGGAGAAGACTGAGGATCCAACGAGCTGATCATAAAGGTCGTTGATCCTGGGGAGCGGATATTTGTTCTTGATTGTGACCAAATTGACAGGTCGGTAATCTACAACCATCCGGTCCGTACCATCCTTCTTCTTGACGAATAGGACGGGGCAAGCCCACGGGGATGAGCTAGGTCGGATGAAACCCTTTTTCAGGGACTCATCGAGTTGTTTCTTAAGCTCGGCTAGCTCTAGTGGTGCCATCTTATAAGGTCTTCTAGCAATCGGAACGGTTCCTGGAATGAGGTCTATTACGAACTCAACATCCCTGTCAGGTGGAACACCTGGCAATTCCTCTGGAAAAACATCCGGAAAGTCACGGACTATCGGAATGTCCTCAAGGTCTGGCAAAGGGCTGGCGTTAAGAGAATATAATTGTCGCTTGGCTATTCGGGTCAAGACATTGACTATCTTCCCCGAAGGATGGGTGAGTTGAACAGTCCTAGAGAAGCAATCAATTTTGGCTTGATGAGCTGACATCCAGTCCATACCCAAAATGATATTAATATCTGAAGATTTAAGGGCTATCAAAGAGGCAAGAAAAACAAGTCTGTCGACTTGGATTTCATTTCCATAACTTACCCTAGAGGTCTGCCATCTAGACCCGGGAGTAGAAATTTCCATAGTGGATGGCATGTCACAGAATGCGGTGTTATGCAAACGAGCATAGTTTTCAGATATAAAAGAATGAGAGGCTCCTGTATCGAAAAGAACAGATGCCGGGTGGCAATTAACAAGAAGCGTACCGAGAACGACGTTGGGATCCTCTTGAGCTTCTTCGGCAGAGATACAGTTGACATGGCCACGTGAGGCGGTGACCGGCTTGGCGTGGAATACTTTTCCTGTCGGCTTGCCACGGCCAACAGCTTTAGTAGACTGGTTGGGGTTGGTCTGGGGACACTCACGCATATAGTGACCAGATTCCCCACACTTGAAACAAGTCACGGAACTGGTACGTGGAGGAGCATTGTTGGTTGGACCCCCATAAGGCTTGGCCGGTGCAGACTGTTGAACAGGGCGAGGCGCCTGGAAAGATGGCCTCGGTGTGAACCTGGGTGGCAGGGCGGTGTTGGGTACCCACACGCGACGCTTCTGAGGACCAGCTCCGGATGAGGAACCCATGTCACGGCCATGCTTGTGTGTTGCGTCATAGTCAGTCTGACCAGTTTCAGCACTGATGGCTTTGTTGACAAGTTTTTGAAAAGATGTGCACTCATGCAGACGGAGGTCACGACGAAGCTCAGGACTAAGGCCCTTACGGAACCTTGCTTGCTTCTTGGCATCAGTAGACACTTCCTCAGTTGCATATCGTGCGAGATTACCAAACTCCCTGCTGTAAGCATCCACAGAAAGTCGGCCTTGGGTGAAACTGCAAAATTCCTCATGTTTACGGTCCATAAGACCCTCCGGAATGTGATGTTCACGGAAAGCCTCACTGAATTCAGCCCAAGTAGTGACATGGCCCGCTGGGCGCATAGCTCCATAATTCTCCCACCATAGACTGGCGGGGCCTTCAAGATGATATGCAGCAAAGGTGACCTTGCCAGCCTCCGCTACCAGCGCGAAACGCAGTTTGCGAGCGATACTGTGAAGCCAGTCATCAGCGTCGAGGGGCTCGACGGAGTGGTGGAACGTGGGTGGATGCAATTTGATAAAATCACTGAGTGACACCACGTTAGTCCTCTGATGGTGTGCCGTGTTCTGTTCAATACGCTCCAACAAACGGTTGGTCTCCCGCTTGTTTCTCTCAGCTTCCATCATAACCTCGGCTAGTGAAGGAGGATGAGGCAGATTTGCATCCCTGACTTCACTGCCTTCGGCCTGCTCTTGAGGAGCAGGGTTAGCGCGCGTGTTGACCATCCTAGGTAAACAAGACAATGATTTAGTCAGGATGATAAAATTCCGACATAGGATATAAAATGTAAGGTATAACTCGAAATGCAAGATGATCATCCGTATGACATGGTAAATACAGAAACTGCTTCTTTATTCCATCGTCATACACACCATACAGGGTTTAGTACAAGACCAAACAAAGTACTATTACGGTGAAAAGAGGATTACATCTCATCGGAGGCATTCCAAGCTCCTTTACATTATTTTTCTACTCCTCCGGAAAGAGTACAAACTAGGTCATATCCCACGAGTCACGCGGGACGATAGACGACACAGCTAGTGCGAACTAGTGATACTATCACTAACTCAGACCGATCCGTAGTAGTCCTCGTAGAAGTCACCTCCATAGCCTGGAAGCTCAACATGATCATCCGGAAACAGACGATCTCGCGGAGCTTGTGGACCATAGGGGCTAGGATGAGGCCTTGGACCAACAGACGGTGGCCTGCGGGGACCGCGAGGTGGGGTGATGCCTCCTACATCACGCCAACCCATCACGTCTGGCAGAGCAGATCTCACAGGATAGAGATCGCGCATATCTGAATATCCAGCTTGCACCGCCGGTGCGAACCGAGTCAACGTGGCCCAGTGGTCAACACGGGTATTGAAGAGCTCTAACCTCAAGGCCCGATTTTCACGGTCCTTATCCTCGAGCATCTCAGCAGTGGTGCGAGTCCGTGAATCCTCCTGAGTGGGGTCAGCATAGATAGCCTGGAGATACCCTTGTGCTCCCGGAAGTGATCCTGGCATATACCGGAAATCAGAGTCCCGAAATAGACCAGATCTGACTCGCATGATGGTCATCATAGAGTAGGCGGCATCCTGCACAGCCATCTCAATAGTAACCCCGAGTCCATAGGAGCAGTGAAGGGGCTCGGTGGATCCAGGATAAGATGGAAATATCCTGACAGTGCAGAGATACTGGCTTTGATTAAAGTCTCGAAATTGCTCTTCGACCGTGTACTCAGGATACTAGCGGTATCCAGCCTCAGTCATTACCCTGACCAACTTGGCAGTATGGCCGGGTACATCTAGGCATCGAGTCAGGCGAACCACTTGATTGAGGTCGCGAGTGGCCATCTGAAAGCACAATCATAATGCAAAGGCATTAGAATTTCTAGCAAAATCTCGGCAGCATAACAGCTGTAAATGCTCAAGAAGGATTTTGAGACATTTGACAAAGGATTACATACACACTCAACATCATCATATCAAAGTTCTGAGACCATCCCAGCAACATAATATGGTAAAAGAACTGAACTAGGCTTGTATCCATCATACCTATAAGGTACTACTGATTAGTAACACGTGATCCTGATAGAGAGAATAGATCCTAATTCCTTAACCCCCGGTGGAAGAATGGACTGACTCAGATTAGAATGTCATAAGATAAAGGAGTAAAAAGAGCCTTACGTTCCAACCCACAAACAATTCCCCTACATATAACTAAAGAATTTCTAGACTCAACATCGACCAGTTTGGCTTGGAGAACCTACAGGCAGTCCGGCTCTGATGCCAACGCTGTCAGGACCCCGACTCGATGTCACATCGATCTAGCCGGTAACACCTCATATCACTTTGCGACCTCACGCACGGTATCCCCACGGTGTCGCCTTACCTTTGCCCGGGACCGTTTGCGCCTTTTGGCTCACGTATATGATAGTGTCGCTAGCATCCATATGATAAGGAGCCCGGGCTGACATGACTAGTCGTAAACCCAAAGTGGCACAGACTTACAGGGACAGGCATCCATGACCCAGCTTCGAACGTGTCGGTCATCAGCAAGTGGGTCCGGGCTATAGCACTGGGCTAGCAGGACTCCGGTAAACCGGGCTGTAGCGGGCTAACAGGACTCCGGTACTCAAAGCGTGACATTTCCCCGAAGGGACAGACACGGGAACGAAGAAGGACACATGCCGGCCAGCCTAAGTGTTCCAGAGCAGTAGCAAGCTACCATGGCTCAGCGGTAACACTAGGAGACATTTCCCGGTAAGAGAGGCTACTAAAGATAAACAACTAGATAGTCAGATCCCACACATACCAAGCATTTCAATCATACACACAATATGCTCGATATGTGCAAATACAACGAAGCATCACAACATGACTCTACGACACAAGTACTTTATTTAAGGCTCAGGGAGCCATACATAACATACACAAAGGTACGGTCTCACGACCCAACATTCAAGTCATACAGTCATACAAACCAGCAGCGGAAGTAACTTGTCTGAGTACAGACAACTAGTAAAATAAAAGAGGCTTGGAAAGCCTAGCTATACTACATGGTCCTTCACAAGCTCAGGGTCACCACCTGGGCCTTTAGCCTACTCGTTGATGTCAACGTCTACATAGAACCCATCAGAAGGGGTTGCAGCGTCTTCTGTAAAAAATGTAAACTATAGCAACATGAGTACAAAGGTACTCAGCAAGACTTACATCAGATCCTACATACATGCATATTATCAAGAAGGGTTGGTGGAGTTATTGCAGCAAGCCAGCTTTGACTCTTGGCTAGACTATCCTACGATACTTCATCTTGAAATGGTTTGCGCACACGAGTCCACTACTCACCACTTCAATACACTACCGAGGATCCGCCTCCGTCTTCCTACGGAAGAGCCATCCTCGGCACTCACACTTATCTTGAGGCTTTTAGTAGTTTCCATTTACTTGTCTATGAACTGTATAGGCAACCAAGTAGTCCTTTACCGCGGACGCGGCTATTCGAATAGATCATGTTAACCCTGCAGGGGTGTACCTCTTCATACACGCTCTCACCACTTACCGTCGTTTACACGACATGTACTCGGCAACCTTCAAGCGGAAGCCCAACGTGGGTGTCGGCCACGACCTACCTAACCACCTAAGCCTCCAGTCCAGGTTTATCGCCTATCCAGGTTCCATCCGCAGGGAGTCCGGCCAAGGTTTCCCATACGGCCCCGAACGATGTGAACAGGGTTCCCGAGATACCTAACGGGTATTCGGTACACCGTGCCACGTACCTACCGCATCACAGCCCACCCCTACGGTCAGCACTGTCCACGGCCTCCAGTAGGCTACAAACACCAGAAACTACTTGCAACTCCTGGACAGAGAACTAGGGTGAATAAGAAGCCGAGAGGGTCCATTGGTTTCGGGCCCAATGCATGGTAGTAGCTGATTCTTAAATCACACATACAGATCTCAGTGCTTAAGGTCGGCTTCAATGAAACAACCCACCATGTACTCCTACATGGCCTCTCATCGATACCTTTACCAAATCGTGTTCACCACACCACTCTCATTACCGACATAAACATTTCACTCTAGCCCATCACCCAGATGAACCAGACCTGACACGACTCTAAGCATAGCAGGCATAGCAAGGTAGGAACAACACATGCATATGGCTCAATCAACTCCTACACATGCTAGTGGGTTTCATCTAGTTACTGTGGCAATGAGAGGTCATGCAGAGGAAATGGGTTCAACTACCATAGCACACAGCAGTTTGAAACGCGTTGTCTTAATGCAGTAAAAGAGAGCAGGAGCGAGAACATGGGATTGTATCGATATGATCAAATGGTTGGTTGCTTGCCTGATGGTTCGATGCACTGATACGGTTCTTCGTTAGGGTAATCACGGTACTCCTCGGAGGCAGAACCTGTCGTAAAGGACACCGATACACAACCATCACCAAACAATGTGCAACAATATGATGCATGCATGAAACATGGCAATATGAGTGTGTTGGGCTAATGCAACTAAAACCAGAAGGGTTTGAACAAATTTGAATCAAAGATTCAAATTTCAAACTCAAACATGGCCTTTTAAAGTGCTTTTCCTTAATCTGCTTAAAACATCAATTTAACTTGTTTGATCATGCATGAAAATAGTACAGATGGATAGATTGGATTTTTCTGATCATTTTTCATATATAATTTGTCTGATTTGGAGTTACAGAATAAAAGTTATGAATTTTTGAAGTTTAAATAATATTCTGGAATTTCCTGATTTAAATTAAATCCAGAAATATATATATTGCGCCAGCATGACGTCAGCATGACGTCAGTGGTCAACTGCGGCTGGCTGAGGTCAAACCTGACGTGTGGGGTCCACACGTCAGTGACAGGGGGGTTAAACAGGGTTAGTTTAATCCTAATTAGGAATTAGTGGCGCTGGGGCCCACTGGTCAGTGTCAGGGGGGTAGTTAGTTTAACTAATTCGGTTAGTGCTAATCCTAATTAGCTAACAGGGCTGGGCCCACCTGTCAGGGACACAGGGGGGGGGTCCTGCCGTGGTCAAGGTGGGTCAAACCCACCGGCGACATGACGCCGGCGAGGCCCGAGACGGCGGCGCGATGCGGAAACGCGCTACAGGGCACGGGCGAGGCCGTGCTTGGGCTCGTTGGAGAGCCCTTGCTCCCGCGCGTCGAACGGTGGTGGTGGCCGTGCCTGAGGTGGCCGGTACCGACGACGGCGAGCTCGTGAGCGGCGGCCGGAGTTCGGGTGCGGTCGGGATCGGCGATGCAGGGCGCTAGGGGAGGCGTTGGTGCGTGCTACGTGCTCCTGGTGAGGTGTGGAGCACGATGGTGTGCTCGGCTTCGAGCTACAACGGCTCCAGCCACGGCGGCGACGAGGCACGGCGGCGGCGAGCTTCGGAGCTCAAGGGGACGGCAACTACAGGATGCTAGGGACGACGGGGCAAGGGGGAATCGGTTCAGCGTCTCACCGCGGAGCTGCAGGGAGGGTTAGCGGGCTCGGGGACGTCCGGTAGCTCTCGATTCGACGGCGACGATCTCCGGTGGCCGAGGAGGGGAACGGCGACGTGGGCGGCGATGCAGGGCTTCCGGAGGGGCTTGGCTTGGTGGGGAGGAAGAGGGGGTCGCGGCGGAGCTCCTGAGCTCAGCGGAGGGGCGAGGGGTGGCCGGTGGCGGCTGCTATGGCGAACGGCGGCGATGGTGGTGTTCGGCCGTGAGAGAGAGAGCGAGGGGGAGGAGGGGAAGAACCGAGGGAGAGTGAGAGAGAGCAGGGGAGGGCGTGGCGTCGTCCCAGGCCATCCAGACGAGGAGGGGAGGGGCAGGCAGGCAGGCGAGCAGGTGGCGTGGCGCGGTGGCGCGCGCGCACGCCGGCCACACTCCCCTCCCTCTGTCGAGGACGAAGACGACAGAGGAGAGAGGCGGGCTGGGCCGCCTGCTGGCTGGGCCGGCCAGCTGGCTGGGCTGCACAGGGAGGAGCCCAGGTAAGGTTCTCCCTTTTATTTATTTCTGTTTTCTAATTTCTGACATTTGTTTTGATTTAAATAAAATATTAAATCATTTTATAACCTTATGCCAATTTTTGCAGGAGCTAGATATATTATTCCAGAGCTCCCCAACAGGTGGCATAATTTTTGGACATATATTAATATATATAACTAATATATTTCCAATGCAAATATTTATGCATTAATTCCAAATGCCCAAAATAAATACCTATGAGCTCTTAAAAATATTGGTTTGATTTTTATCTCTGTCCAATATTTTCAGAGAGCAACATGAGCATTTTCTTGGACCCTTTTGGAGAAATTTTTATTTGGGTCATTTTTTTTAAAATGATTCTGAGGGTTCCACAAATCCCCATTTCAAATTAAATGGAATTTTAAACATGATGCACACACTCTGATGCATGACTAGCTAGGGTGTGACAGTGGCGAGGCATCTCGCACGCGCGGACATCGCCACCCTACACTGGTCGTGCATGCTGCCCTACAGAGCATCTCCACTAGCCCCCCAAGAGGCCCCTGATCACTTTTTCACCGCCAACGGTGAAAAAAGTCCCCGCTCACGTCCCCAGGATCACTTTTTCCACCGGATTTGTGGAATTTTAGCGCCGGCCTTCCCACCCCAAACCCAGCCCTCTGGGGGCATCCGGGGGAGCCGGCTATTTGTTTTTGCATGCAAAGGCCCACATGCAGCCTCACAACACCCTCTCTCCTTTCACTTTCACTTTGCCGCCATGCTCGTCGCCGGGGCCACCCTACGTGCCTGCTCACGCGCACGTCCGAAGCTGCGGCAGCTTGTCGCTGACGCCGCGGGAGCTCGTCCGCCGGCGTGTGGCCGTGGCGTGGCCGGGCCGGAGTTCGCTGCACGTGGGAGCTCGTCCAGAGTCGCGGGAGCTCGTCCGCCGGCGTGTGGCCGTGGCGTGGTCGGGCCGGAGCTCGCTGCACCCGGTCACGGTCGCCGCTCGCCACTCGTCGCGGTCGCCTGCTTGCGCGCTGCTTCAATGATAGGAACTACTAGGGCTCTCGATTAACAGGAGTATCGATAGCGAGTGACAAGAGTGTTGGTAGCGATTACAGAGGCAGTTACACGAATTGTGATCTAGGGTTCTTTGGGTAGGGAAAGGGGAAAAGGGAAGAGCCGTGCCGCCGTTGCCGTGATCCTCTGGATGGTCGAACCCTTGCGTTGCCGTCTCCTTTAGTATCAATGGGGCGGGCTTCACTTGGACCACTCTGGACCGCTTGTCCTGTAGTTGGGCTTCTTGGTTCGGGCCGCGCGTGGCGCGGCCTGGGGCTCGGTGGTGTCGCTATCCGGTGGGGTGTACCTGTCAGGGACGCTAACATCCCCCTCTTCTTGAGACGAGGCTTGTCCCCAAGCCTCAGCAAAGGGAAATCTGGCCTGTAGACTCGCTTTGTCCTCCCATGTTGTTCCGAGCGCGTTGGAGTTGGACCAGCGTACCTGCACTTGTTCACACATCTTGCCGTTCCTCTGCTTCCAACGCGTCTGCAGTATGGCTACAGGAACTGCCAGTTCATCAGAGCACTGAGGAAGAGAAGGTTCTGCAGTTGTACCCGGGTTCAGAGCGTGCCGAAGCAGCGAGACGTGGAAAACCGGATGGATGGTTGCAGTAGCAGGGAGCTGTAACTTGTAGGCCACCTCATGGATTTTGCCCACTACTGGAAATGGTCCATAGAACTTGTAAGATAGCTTGTGGTTTGCCCTTGGTGCCACAGAGGTCTGGATGTACAGTTGAAGCTTCAGATATACTCGATCCCCGAGCTCGAACGACCTGAATGATCTTTTCTTGTCTGCTTGGTTTTTCATTATCTGGCGAGCCCTGTTCAGGTGTTGTTGCAACAGTTCTTGAACTGTGTCCCTTTCCTCCATCCATGAATTCAGCGCCAGCACCGCGGTGGAGTTTGTAGCCGAGATGCCCCAGTGTTTAGGGTCGTAGCCAAACATTGCCTTGAAGGGGGTCATTCCAATAGCTGAATGGTGGGCGTTGTTGTACCAAAATTGGGCTAGTGGAATCCAAAAGCTCCAGCGTCGCGGACACGCTTGAGTGAAGCACCTCAAGAACGTCTCGACACACTGGTTGACTCGTTCCGTATGTCCGTATGTTTGTGGGTAATTGGTCGTGCTTAGTCGCAGTTGGGTGCCTGTTGCCTTGAACAACTCCTGCCAGAAATGGCTTGTGAAGACCGGGTCACGGTCCGACACAATTGCCCCTGGGAGGCCATGTATCTTGTACACCTGCTGCATGTACAGCTGGGCCATGGATGCTGCTGTGTACGGGTGCGCTAGCGGCAAGAAGCAGCTGAACTTGGTGCGCTTGTCGACGATCACGAGTAGGCAATTGAACCTGCTTGATTGCGGTAGGCCGTCCACGAAATCCATGGAGATCATTTCCCAGGGCTGAGTTGGAACTGGCAAGGGTGCTAGCAATCCCGGAGACGCTGCGCGATCCGGCTTTGCTTGCTGGCATACAGGGCAACACTGCACGTAGTTCTTGATCTGTTCCTTCATCTTGGGCCATGCAAACAGGCGACGAACGCGTCGATAAGTGACAGGAAAACCTGAGTGTCCTCCCATTGGGCTGTCATGGAAGGCTCGCATGATCTGTTGTTGTATTTGAGTCCCTCCTCCTAACCAAATCCTCTCTCTGAAACGAAGTATGCCTTGCTGCAATTGGAACCTGCCCTTGGGATCTTCTCGCACTGCCAACTGCTCCAGCAATTTTTGGGCGTGTGGATTGTTGTTGTAGCTGTTAACCACGTCTTCCAACCAACTGGGTTGGCAGGAGGAGACTGTAGACAGTGTCATCGTTGGATTAGCTCGAGACAGTGCATCTGCTCCATGGTTCTCTGTCCCTTTCTTGTACCTGATCCTGTACCGCAGCCCCAACAGTTTTGCGAACGCTCTTTGTTGCCATGGAGTGGTGAGCCTTTGTTCTTCCAGGTGTGTCAAGCTCTTCTGGTCCGTGTAGATGTCAAACTCCGCATGCTGCAGGTACGGATGCCACTGATCAATAGCCACGATGATCGCGAGGTACTCTTTTTCATACGTCGACAAGCCTTGGTATCTTGGGCCGAGTGCCTTGCTCATGAATGCTATCGGGTGGCCCTTCTGTTGCAGGATTGCTCCAATCCCCTTATCGTTTGCGTCTGTTTCCACTGTGAATGGCCGATCGAAATTGGGTAGAGCTAGGACAGGCGATGTTGTTAAGTGTTGCTTCAGGACCTGGAAGGCTGTTTCCGTTGTTGATGTCCACATGAACGGAACACCCTTCTTCAGTAGATGGAACAGAGGCTTGGCAATGATCCCAAAGTTACGAACGAAGCGGCGATAGTAGCCGGCCAGTCCCAAAAAACTACGTACGCCTTTGACATCCTGGGGGGGACCAATTGGCTACTGCCGCAATCTTGGTCGGGTCGGTTGCCACACCTTGTGCGCTAATGACATGCCCCAGATATGCTATTTTACTCTGTCTGAAGGCACATTTGCTGCGTTTCACCTTCCACTGATCCTTGCGGAGGAGCTCTAGCACTTTTCTGACATGTTTCTCGTGCTCTTCTAGAGTAGCACTGAAGATCAGGATATCATCGAAGAAGTAGATCACGCAGACCCTGACGACTGGTTTGAGTGTGCCGTGGATAGCACCCAGGAATGTTGGTGGTGCGCCCGTGAGGCCGAACGAGACCACACGGAACTCAAAGTGGCCCTGGTGCATGGAGAAAGCCGTCTTGTGCTCCTCCCCTGGCGTGAGGCGTATCTGGTGATAGCCCGCGCGTAAGTCCAACTTGGAGAACCACGCTGCCCCATGCAGCTCGTCGAGCAGTTCCTCAATGATGGGCACCAGGTACTTACTGGGAACGATGATGGCATTCAGTTGCCTGTAGTCGATGCAAAGCCGCCAAGTACCATCTTTCTTCTTAACCAGGATGACAGGTGACGAGAACGAACTGTTGCTACGTTGAATGACCCCCGATTTGAGCAGTGCCTCAACTTGTGCTTCTATCTCTGTTTTCTGGCCTGGCTTGTATCTGTACTGTCTGACGTTAACTGGCTGCGCCCCTGGAATCAGTGGAATGCGGTGGTCACAGGCACGCCGTGGAGGCAAACCCACGGGCTCCTCGAATATATCAGGAAACTGGTCGACCACACTCTGGATGCATGAAGGGGTTGGTTCTAGCTCTTCTGTCTGCGGGGCGACCACACATAGATGAATGACGTGGGTGATTGCGCCCTTGTTGCATAGGCTCTGAAGTTGAATGCTGTTAATCTCCTGGCAACTTGTTGACACTGCGTCGTGGCCCACGAGACGTAGCGATCCCGCTAGAGTAGGTATCTCCAGGAAGCGGGCGCGCCAGTCAACCGTCATCGGACTATGCTCCTCGAGCCAGTCCATGCCCAGGATGACGTCATATGTACCCAGTGCAAGCACCTTCAGGTCTGTGTAGAACTCGTGGCCTTGGGCATACCAGGAACACGCATTGACCACCTGAGTGCACAGCAGCTCACCGCCGTCTGCCACACGGACGCGGCCTGGCTTGGATAGGGGTTGAACTCCCTTCAGTTGTGCTGCCAGCGGTTCATTGACAAATGAGTTTGAGCTGCCCGAGTCCACCAGCATGAGTACTTCCTTTCCTTGCAGCCACGCCCTCAGCTGAAACGCCTTGGCCGAGACCCCTCCTGTTACGGCTGAAAGGGAAATCGCCATTGCCGCCTCGCTGGTGGCTTCCTCTGTAATCTGTGTGTCCATGCCGTTGTCGAGGCCGAACATATCGTGGAGCTACGCCGTAGTGGGGCACACATGGTCGTGCCCCCACCGTTCGCCTAACTTGAAACATAACCCGCGAGTGCGCCGGTAGTCCTGTAGAGTTTTGAGCTTGGACTGATCGGCGCGGGCGGCATCCGTGCCACGGCGATCTCCCGCTGGTGCTGGTGGCACTGCTCGCACCGGTGGAGGAGGCAGGGGTAGGGCCGTGCTCTGTCTTGGCGCTTGATCTGGTGGTCGAGGTAGCGAGTCGAACGATCCTTCCATCACTTCTTCCTGGAGCAGCGCCAACGTGCAGGGCGTGTCCAGGTCCGGTGGTCGCTGGAACAGAACCACTGCCCGGATGTCCTTCCGCAATCCCTCGACAAAACGGGTCAGAAAATAAAATGGGTGAACCGCGTTGGAATAGGAAGCTAAATGATTAATAATCAATTCGAACTGTTCAATGTAATGCACCACTGATGATGTTTGCCGAACAGAGTAGAACTGTCGGATCAGCGTTTGATGCCGATCACGACCAAAATGTGTGCACGGCAGGGCCGTAAACTGTTCCCAATCCAACTCTGCCAAACGCTTTTGAACTGACTGGAGCCATACAGCAGCTGAGCCAGAGAAGTTCAGGGCCGCCATGGGAACCCAGAACGATTGTAAGATGCCGAACATGTGAAAGTACTGTTCGCACATCGTCTTCCACAAGCTTGGGTTATCACCCGTGAACTGTGGAAAGGCGATGGACGGGTGTGACTGCCCTAAACCTGCTAACAGCCGACTCGCATGTGCCAAGGGCGACAGGGAGTGCGGGGATGTGGTCAGAGAGGACGACGGACCTGTTGCGGGGGGTGGTGGCGGCGTCTGAAAAGACGCAGCTACGTTCCCCCGTGGCAAGTTGAACACGCCGTGGCCGCTTGGCCCTTGAAGCTCTATGCCCGCGCCGCCACCGGCCCCCGGAAGGACGCCGGTCGTGCAGAAGGGCCTGGCTTCTGGACCACCCCTTGAGGCTCGTCTCCCGTCTTGACTACTGGTGGCTGCGCCATCTGGAGGATTTTTTTCAAAACTATGACGTATTTTGTAGCAATTTCGGAAACTATAGCACATAATGAAAAAAAATGCAAAACTATGACCCTGTCGGCCACGTGCAGGCCGAAAAGGTAGTTTTCGGCCAACTGTTGGCCGAAGTAGGGTTTTCGGCCTTGCCATGGCCGAAAAGTGGTTGAGCTGGCCGAAATGGCTGTTTTCGGCTGCTGTTTGGCCCAAAAGGTCTTTTTGGTCAAATGTAGGCTGAAAAGTACTTCTTGATCTACACTAAGCCGAAAAGTACTTTTTGGTCTAGTGTAGGCCGAAAAGTCCCTTGGGCCCACCTTTCCGTTATCTGTTGGGCAACACTTCTGCATCCTCGAAGGGCAATAGTTTTGCATCGACGGATGGCAAAAGGATCACATCGTCGAAGGGCAAGAGGGTTGCATCAACGAAGGGGTTGGCGGGAAAATACATTGGCCAACAGTTAACGGAAAAAGGTGGTCCAAGGGACTTTTCGGCCTAAACTTGACCAAAAAGTACTTTTCGGCCTACGATTGACCAACAAGTACTTTTCGGCCTACACTAGGCCAAAAAGTCCTTTTCGGCCAAAGGGTGGCCGAAAACACCCCTCTTCGGCCAGCTTTGCACCTTTTTGGCCAAGGCATGGCCGAAAACCCTATTTCGGCCTAGAGGTGGCCGAAAACACCCTTTTCGGCCACACCTGGCCGACAGGGTGCTAGACTTGATATTTCTCCAAAGCATGCTGTAGTTTCCGAATTTGCTTCAAATAATGTGATAGTTTTGAAAAAAAATCCCATCTGGAGCGCCGCCACTGCGTCGCCGAGATCGGCCACCCGCTTCTCCAGATCAGGACGCCAGTGCACCAGATCGTCGATCTTGGCGGTGGAGACTTGGATCTCCGCGATGGCCTTGTTCTGGGCCTTGAGGGTGTTGTCGAGGCGGTCGAGGAAGGCTTCGATCGCCGGATCCATGGCTACCAAGTGCGTGCGCGCTTCCTTGAGGCCTCTGCTCTCGATGAACTGTGCCAGAATGGAGCGGAGGTGGGGAGCTTAGTGGTCTCTGATACCAAATGATAGGAACTACTAGGGCTCTCGATTAACAGGAGTATCAATAGCGAGTGACAGGAGTATTGGTAGCGATTACAGAGGCAGTTACACGAATTGCGATCTAGGGTTCTTTGGGTAGGGAAAGGGGAAAAGGAAAGAGTCGTGCCGCCGTTGCCGTGATCCTCTGGATGGTCGAACCCTTGCATTGCCGTCTCCTTTAGTATCGATGGGGTGGGCTTCACTTGGACCACTCTGGACCGCTTGTCCTGCAGTTGGGCTTCTTGGTTCGGGCCGCGCGTGGCGCGGCCTGGGGCTCGGTGGTGTCGCTGTCCGGTGGGGTGCGCCATTTCTACTTATATAAATACATACATATACAACACCCTTATAATGTACTAAGTCTTTGGTCAAATAAGCTACTTAACAACTCAGCTTTGCACGTCGCTTCACCGGCATCGCCGTTGACACCAAAGACAACGAGCCATCAGAACGTCTCCTCTGCCAGCATTAGCGCTGACAACAAAGACAACAAGCCATCAAATGAGTTCATCATTATCTCCTTCCACCTGCCATGTATAAATTAAAAAATAATACATTGATTTAAAAAAATACTCAGTGTAACCTTATTTTTGACGTTTGCAAAAATTGGATTAAAAAAATATTGCATAATGGCACGTGGAGCAGGTTATATTTCATTTATTGCCTGATGCTCTTCATGTGACCCTTGTACTAAGTCGCTCTACACACAGGATCCGTCCGCAGCCAGGCACCTCCTTCCCCTGTTGCTGACGTCCATGGCGGAAACCAAGTCCGGTAGGTGCTTGGTCAAATTCCATTGAGCTTATTTTTGAACTTCAAGTCATTTTTTTAGAGTAAGAAGGATGGCGGGGTATGCGACCATGGATGATGAGTTATTGCGTAATGCGTGGTTAGCCTTATCTGCGGACTTCATTGGTAGGAGCATAAAGGGGCTCTTTTGGTAGCGTGTGCATGGTACATTTCTCGCGAGAAAGCACATGGCGCCCTACGACATGCACACCACCATGAATGCAATATGAAGTTGTTAGTGTATCATTGGTGCACCATCCAGAACTCTGTCACAAAGTTTAGTGGCGAGGTTGATCGGCTAGAGGCAGTGTGGTCATTGCACACGGGAACCATGGAGATCGTAAGTTTTGCCTCTTGTTGCTCAACTTGTTGACTGATTGATTTATTCACTCAATGTTGCTCTACACGTTATGTAGCATGTACGCGCTGTTGTGATGTACCATAGCTAGGGGACAGGTCATTCACGGACACACATTGTTGGATGAAGCTTAAGGGGTAGTATGTGTGGGACAACATGATCCATCCAAGAAAAACTTGTTGAACATCCGGTTAATCTCGTTGAATTTGAACTATTTCTTGCTGAATTTAAACTATTGTTGTACTGGACTTATTTGCATGCTATGTCTATGATTAATGCTATTTTCCCAACTATGATGAATTCCGTTGTGTTTGATGAAATTCGTTCTGTTAGTTTAAACTCGATTTGAAATGTATGCAGATAGCTTTGGATAGCCGCCTCCCTCATCCATATCCGTAGGTTGGTCCCCCTCTGTCTGCGGACGGATGCGTTTGGTTTGCGAACCATCTCCACAGCGTTAGAGATGCACTAAGGGTCCTTCCGTGGACTGGTCTCCCCTGCCACGATATCACGACTAAGGTGGATGCATGGCCGTACCCAACGAGTGACCCACCACATGATGGCAGGAGAACCTCAGAATTCTCCGAAGGTGTAGAGCTCGAACGTGGACGACATGATGATAGAGTAGGCGGAGGAGGAGGGGAAGGCGCCCGTGGCGGCTACCATGTTCACCCTACAGCTGCGGGAGGAGCACTACAATGTCGTCATGGTAGATGCACAGCCGGAGGAGCTAGCGTCGTCGATCTCCACATCTGCCGGATGCTGCCAGGGGAGTAGTGGTACAATGTGCATCTCCCGAAGCACTGGCTTGCGTAGAACCAGATCGCCAGCAAGCATGAAAACTAGCGGGCTATTACGGCCATGCTCACGGAAAATTTGGACTTTGTGCATGAGCAGTGGGCGTTGTACGAATCCATGCCAGCGCCAGCGCCATCCACCACTTGCGGTGTCAGCTCCGCATCAGTGTGGCGGAGCACAACCGTACCGTATGTTTGATGAGATCGCGGAAGTGGCAGATGGGACCACTGCCAACGTCGGATAGCTCCATTATGTTCTCCGGGATGCAACGACTGCAAGGTAGAACCATCTCGCAGGGGAGGAACCAGGATTTGAACATAAGGGGACAAAGGAGACAACTATCACACCTAAAATATTTATATCAAGTCTCATGTAAAATCACATCACAACATAAATTTATGAGTATTCATTCAAATTTAGCCCTGTGAGTGCCTACATGATCATACAAAGGGTTCAAGTGTGAAACAAATGGCTTGGAAAAAACAACATAACTTATTCTTTCTATTTACCTTTTTTATCCACTCGAGAAGTATGGCTAGCCCAAAATAAAAGATAAATTTGAACTTGGCTTAGCATCTACTCCCTCCGTGCCACAATATAAGATCGTTTTTCATGCTAGTAGCAACAACATGTAACTGTATTGCTATTAGGCACTATCCTCTCAAGTCACAATAATACTATCCAAATCCGCTGGGGAATACAATCCTACGCAGGAATCCCGAGGCAGAGGTGCGGTTCAGATTGCGGGAGCATCTGGCTCCATGAGCCAAAATGGATTTCGTTGTACCTTAAAGAATCTAGCCGCCAGTTCCTGGAAGATGGTACACGCTCGAGGGCTCGACGCAAATCAGCAATGGAGATCAGTGCGGCATCACGGCATCACCATACAACTATTAGGCACTACCGTCTCGAAGGAGAATAACATTATTCTTTATACCTTAACGAATCTAGAGGCGAGTTCTTGGAAGATTGAACACGCTTGAGGGCTCGACGCAAACCAGCAACGGAGATCAGCGCGACCCTCGTAGCATCACTTTCACCTAAGATTTGATTTTGATGCAAAGAATATGCAATGATCGCTAGCGTCAGCTACTTCCGAGTGGTGGCTAATGATGAGTGGATGACAACGGCGACGTTGGGATTGAATCATAGAGGGGTTTGACCGCTTGAGTCCTACACTTTTTGCGAAAGGCGACCATATACGTGAATTTCATTTGGAGTGTGTGCACGCCAGGGCTATGTCCCGCCCGGGAGCGCCTATAGGGCGCAGCACGCGCTGCGAAGGAAGCGGGCGCGCATCCCCCGCCCCCCTTATAGGACGGCCCATGTGTGGCCGGGACGCCGCCGGATTTTTTTTGCGGATGTTTCCTTTTTCTTTTTTTTCCTTTTTCAATAATTCGGGATATCAAAAGGTCCTAAATTTCAGAAAAGTTGCTAATTTTGAATAAAACAATCACGATTTAAAAAAAGATCATGATTTCCAAAAAGATGCTCGGTAATTCAAAATTTTGGCAAAAAATTTCCACAAATTTAAAAAATCTTCATGAATTTATAACAATGTTCATGATCTCAAAAAAATGTTCGTGAAATTGAAAAATATTCATAAAATAAGTAAATCATGATTACAGAAAAATGCTCTAAAATTGAAAAACTGTTCACGAATCTGTAAAGAAAAATGTTCACAAAATTAAAAAATTGTTCATAATTTAAAAAATTCAAACAAATGTTTGCTAATTTGAAAAATGTTCACGAATTTGGAAAAAATGTGCATGATTCAAAAAAATGTTCAAGAATTTGGAAAAATTGTTCATCATTCAAAAAAATGTTCACTAATTCTAAAAATGTTCATGTTTTTGAAAAAGTAGTCTTTAATTTGAAAATGTTCATTATTTAAAAAAAATGTTCATGATTTGAAAAACTTGTTCTTGACTGAAGGAAATGTTCACAAATTTCTAAAAAAGTTGATCATGATTTCGAAAAATAAGTTTGTGAGTTTTTAAAAATGTTCACAGTTTCAAGAAAAATGTTCATGATTTAAGAGTAACGATTTAGTAAAAATAAAAGCACTATTTTGCAAAAAATATTCATCATTCAAAAAAAATACGATTTTAGAAACAAATCGCGAACTAATACATTTTTGGAAATTGGAAAACAAGAATAAACACGAAAACATAAAAGTAAAGAAAATGAAAAGAAAACAGAAAAATGAAAAGAAAAAAAGAAAAAATAAAAATAAAAACCGAAAGAAAAACATAAAAACCCGGTTCAGGGAAGGTTCTAGAACCTTCCCAAAACCGGTTGGGGTTAAACCCCGAAATGGGCCGGCCCATAGAAACAGCAGCGGGCGAGGCGGGGATACGCGCCACGGCGCTCTCGGGCGCGGGAGGTCCTATTGGGCGCCTGAACGCAACCGGCGCTCACAGCGGCGTCTAGCTGGGTCGGCCCAAAAATAAGAGCAGCGCGAGAAAATACGTGCAAAAATTAGCTGTCGTCTGGAGTCGAACACGCGCCGTCGTGCTTGCGTATAGGTTGTCCTACCACCAGACCAACTGACAGTTCTCGCGCAATACATTTTAAGGACGAATATAGCAGACGCGCTATTTATTGTGCATTAACAATACCGTTGAGATTGTTAAAATATTTTAAAAACATGTTCACATATTTCAAATGAGGTTCACGAACATGCAAAAAAAGAGTTCACGTATTCAAAAAAAAGTTCATGAATTTGAAAAAAAGTTCATCAATTTTGAAAAATAGTTCATCCAATTTGAAAAAGTTCATCGATATTGGAAAAAGTTCATCAAATTCGAAAAAAGTTCATCGAATTCGAAAATATTTCATCAAATTTGAATAATAGATCATCCAATTCGAAAAAATTTAGTTGATTTTGAAAAAAGTTCATCCAATTTGGAAAAAAGTTGATCGTAATTGAAAAAAGTTCATCGAATTCAAAAAAAGTTCATCCAATTTTAAAAAGGTTCTTCAAATTCAAAAAAAGTTCACCCAATTCGAAGAAAGTTCATCGAACTCAAAAAAAGTTCGTCGGTATTGAAAAACATTCGTTCATTCGAAAAAAGTTCATTCAAATGAGCAAAAAAAAAAGAAATAAAAAAGCGAGCGAAAGCATTCTGAACCGAAAAAAACGAGAAAAAGACATAAGAAGGAAAAAAAGTGTAAAAGAGTGTAGTTCTGAGGCAGGTGGGGTGGCTAGCGCAGGTTGCAAACGACAAGGAGATCCCAGGTTCGAATTTTGCCCGACGCGTTGCTTTTTTTTTCTTTGTACAGAAAGAAGAAGAGATGGCAATATGGGCCTAGCCCAATTAGATGCGCCTGCAGGCACCAGTTGGGGAACCGGCGCATAAGCGCCGAATAGGATTTCCCCTCGGGCGCGGTACGCGCCCTATAGGATCTCCGGTCCCGCCCGTACCGATTCCTAATAGGAACTGCCTACGGGCGGGCGACCACGGACCGGCCCATTAACTTGTATGTTTCATACCTTTGCTTGTCCGCATACGTTCATTGCGTTTGATTGGTTTTGTCAGTCTTTTCAAATTTTTTCGTTTACCGTTGCTCTTTCCTTCGCCTTTCTTTGTTATTTTTCTGATTTTCTTTATTTTTAATTTTTATTTATGTTTTCGGGTTTGTTTCTTTTTCAACGGTTTTCTTTGGTTTTTTATTTTATTCTTCCTTATACTTTGGTTTCCTCTGTTTCTCTCTTGGTTTCTTCACTTTTTTAGTTTCTTTGTTGGGTTTTCTTAACATGTTTTTACGTTTTGATACACGTTGTACATTTTTTATACATATATAAAAAATATTAATACATGTTCAACAATTTTACAATATAAATGTTTCATATTTTTACAAAAACTTGTTTTGAACATATTTCTTAGATATGTTTTAGACATTTTCTCAAATACATGTTGAAACATCGAATGATAAAAATCATTTTTAGAACTATGCACATTTTTTTAGATTCTACAAACATTTAAAAAAAGAGTCATGAACACATTTTTAAACTTGCAAAGATTTTTTTCAGATGCGACATACATTTTTTGATTGTACACTACATTTTAATTGGATTACATGAACATTTTTTTACATTTTAGAAACATTTTTATATGTATATTTTTCTGAAATGTGTGACATTTTTAATTCTCCCAAAATTTCTCATACACATGATTAACATTTTTGGTACACATAATTAATATTTACTATTTTCATTCATGCTATATGTTTTTTGTATACATAACAATATTTTTAATACATGTTGAATATTTTTCAATGCAAGATTAACACTTAATTTTTTTATGTAAGTTATTTATCTAATACATATAAAATATTTCGAAAAATAAAGAAAAGCAAAAAAAAGAGAAGCAACAGCAGAAACATAAAAATATAATTAAGCATGACATCAGCACAACGTAGCGGGTGGTTGCTGCGACGGCCTAGTTCAGGCTCCCACCTGGCGAGGTGTGCCTGGGCGTCTAAACAAGCGGCACACATCCAGAAATTTACCTTCTTAGCCTCAGCTCAAATGAGCTCGGGTGAACAGTAAAATCGGAAACATTCAAACAAATTTTTAAAAATCTGGTTTTTTTTGACAAACATTGACAAAAGTACTAAGAGCTTGTAAAATTTTATCATGAAATCACATTTGTGAAAGTCGTGGCAAAAAATAAACAATCAAAATCAGTGTTCCAAAATGATTTTGAAAGTAGCATTTTCAGAATATCGATTCTGGTTTTTCTTGCCACGACTTCGAAAAATATGATTTCATGACAAATCTTTGGTAGCTCTTAGAACTTTTGTCAATATTTTTCACAAAAAAATTCAGATTTTTTATATTTTTTTCTGATATTTTTATAATACTGTTCACCCGAGCTCAAACGTCGACAGGCGACGGCTAGGCGCCAGACTCCGACGAAGAGTAGACTAGGGTCGGTTAAGTCTTTTATGTAAAAAAATTTCTAATATTAATAAAAATTATTGTGTGCACTTTTATTTGATGCATCTGGTTAGATGGCCAGCTCTCCTATAGCTTTCCGATTTGGTCCACGAATGCCGATAGGCAAGAAATAATGTTGTTTGTCCTGCACATTTACGACTGATGTACTTAAAAACCACTCTTGTCCTTACATCGCAGAGCATACAAAATTGTCGCTCCTTTTCCTAAACAAAGAAACGCGTTAGAGCATCTCCAGCCACGCCCCTAACAGGTCCCCGGCGAATTTTTAACGCCGGTGATCGAAAATCGGCCCAGTCGCGTCCCCAGGATCTTGTTTAGCGCCGGTTTAGGCGAAATCCAGAGCCGGCAATCCCGCCCCGAACCCAAGCGGCCGGGTATTGTCTGGACGCGCCGACAGAAGCTAAAAGCGGCGTGGGGCCGCTCTGTCGGCGACTGGAAGACTTTTTCCCGTCGTTTCCTCCCGCTCCCCCCTCTCTTCTCCATTCCTCCCGCCAAACCCCCGCCTCCACCCTGCCCTTCCGCCCGCCATGCCGCCGAAGAAGTACGTGATGCCGCGCGCCGCGATGGATCCCGCCGCCGCCGCCCCGCCGAAGCAAAGGAAGCCTAAGGCTCCGCTGTCCAAGCCCCCCGGCATGACCAACGTCGTGTGGAAGGCGGATGTGGAGCGCCGGGAGGCCATCACCGCCGACAAGCGCAACAGGGCCAAGAAGGCCGGGAAGAAAGCGACGCACGCTGCGGCGGCGGCGGCGGAGCATGCGGCCGAACAAGCAGAGGCGGCGCGCGCGGCGATGATGAATCCACCCGGTGGGCACCCGTACACAGCCTGGAGCCAGCAAAGCGTCGGCTCTCCGACCGGATTCTCGTCGTCGCCACACCCATGGAGCACGCTGTCGCCGGGCTATGCCGACGGGGACGCCCATGGTGGCTTCAACCCCAACACCACCTTCCCCCATGAGCGCCCTGTCCAGCGCACACCCTCGCCCGCGTTCGCCGGCGTGCAGTACCCACCGTACACGTACTCGCCGCCGGACTACGCAGCCTCACCGACGCGGCCTCTAATCACAAGCCTCATCCTTGTTGCATCTCGGCGACGCCGACACGATGGAGGCCGACATGAAGGACATCATCGCGACCAGCTCGGCTGCGGCCGCCGCTTCCCCCGGGTTCGCTACGCAGGACCTCGCCGACGTGGACGATGAGCTCGACTATGGCGAGGAAGAGCCGGAGGAGGAGGAAGAAGAGGAGGAGGAGCCGGCGCCGACGAGGAAAAGCAAGCAAGCAAGAAGAAGAAGAAGGCCAAGTTCGGCGAGCCACGCATCAAATGGGCGTCCAAGGAAGAGGAGTGCCTCGCCGAAGCATGGAAGATCGTCTGCCTCGACCCGGTCACCGGCATGAATCAGAGCATCGAGACGTATTGGGACCGCATCATGGCCTAGTTCGACGAGCGGAAGCTCGTCGACCCCTACTTCAAAGGCATGCACATGAAGCGGGGGTCGAAGGCGAGGGCGAACCATTGGTCGCTCATTCAAACGGCGTGCAACAAATGACATGGGATCGTCGAGGAGGTAGCGGCTCGCCCGGAGAGCGGCACCAGCGTCGAGGATCAGGTATCGCACGCCGTCCATGTTGTTGCCTTTCGACGGGCACACGCTCTTTCGCCGCGCGCGCGCTCTTTCGCCTTGTGCGCGCTCTGGGCGTGCCCTGGCGCGCGCTCTGGCGCCGACTGACGTTTTTTCTCGGCGCGGCTGCTGCGTATGTTCGCCATGTTCTGTGACGACAACAGCGACGCAGACTTCAAGTACCTCCACGTCTTCAAGCGGATCGACAAGTGCGAGAAATGGGCGGCCGTCCGGCGCACCCTCGCCAAGGCCAAAGAGACGTACAAGCTGGATGCGCCGACAGCGGGCGCGGTCGACGGGCGCTCGGACGGCAACAAAGGTAACAAGAAGGCGAAATACGCCGAGTCGGCTGTCGCGCGCGTGCAGGAGTCCATCAGGCACTGCATTGCCGACGCCAAGACCAGGGCCGCCGAGCGAGAAGAGAAAACAGAGGCGAGGTGGGCTGTTTTGATGACGAACAGCGCCGTCAAACTCGACTTGCTCCGCGCCAACGCCGCCGTGAAGCTCAAAGCTCAAGACGCCAAGAAGAGGAACAACGACCTCGCCTTCTTGATGGGCGGCACTGACATGCTCCAGAGCGGCGATGAGAAGCTCAAGGCGTGGTTCTTGGCCGAGCGCGGCCTCATCCTGAACCAGATACCGGCGCCGCCGCCGCCGCCGCCCAGCCCGGCGGCTGATGACGATGCCTCCGCGATGCCCAACCCCACCGACGATGCCTCCGCCGTGCCCAGCAGCACAGAAGCCGCGCTGAACAGCCCGGAAGCCGCGCCGACTCCTTCCAGCCCGCGTACGCCGCTGCCGCCGCCGCCGGAGGTCGAGCTCGACGTTTGATGAACTCCTTCCGCGTCCTTCTTTTTTTGTACGCCGAACTACTGCGTGTCCTTTTATTTTGATCGCCGAACTGTGGCACCGAATCGCCGAACTATTGCGATGATCGCCAGTTTGTTGTTTTTTTGAGCGGGAAATGATGGATTTCGAATATGGAGCGCCTTGGGGGCGGTACCTGGGCGCGTGGCTTGGGAGAAACGAACCCCAGGGGCCGATCTAGCGCCGGCTCGCCCCCAGGCCGCTCTTTTTCGGCGTCCTGGGGGGCCGAACGGCTGGAGATGCTCTTAGTGCATAGATCACTATCACCCATATTGCCACCCACCAACAACTGATTAAAGAGCTATAATGTTCTTTGGTAGGAAAGATGAATTAATCTCCGATACACATCAACAGCTCATCTAAGAAACATTATCACGTGTTCTGTAAGATTGGAAACATGAGATTTAGGAAATAATGAAGTTTGTATCCACGAGACCACGAGTCTAGAAGACGCCAGGATGTGACAGTCACCAATGACATCTGTCACAAGATGGTGCATGTACTTCGAGTGAGAATGGTTTCTTGTAACGGTGACAACATCGGCTACAACTACAAGCGCAGATGGAATGACCTAAACAGATGCATGCATGAACGTTGCGGCGTCCTTTATAGAATCTCCTATGTCCCGACACCTTCATCACCTACGAATCAACAACGAAGCCACGACACCATCACGACGCGGGCGGTTCAGAAACATGGTCATCTCACCACCCCGTGTCAGCAAGCACCTCAAACGCTCGTTCCAGCTTGTCGTGAACAACTTCCTCTTCATCATGGCCGCACCGCTCACAGTCATCGTCATTGTCCGTGAAGCCGCGCTGCTCGGACCCGAGGAGATTCTCTCCCGGCTCGATGGCTTGCGGCAGTTTCACGTCTTCTTGGCCGTCTTTCTCCCGTTCGCCTTGGCCACCTTCTACCTGATGAGTCGCCCGCGCAGCGTCTACCTCGTCGACTACTCTTGCTGCAGGCCTAAATCTAATTGCCGCGTCTCCATAGGATCCTTGGTGGAGAACGTCCGCTTCTCGCCGTACCTCGATGATGGCGGTGTCCACTTCATGACGCGCATGCTCAAGCGCTCGGGCCTCGGTGACCAGACCTACCTCCACCCTTCGTTGCACTATATCCCCCCGCGCTGCTGCTTAAGTGGAAGCCGCGACGAGGCGGAGCAAGTGATCTTTGCAGCCGTCGACGATCTGTTCGCCAAGACGGGCATATGTCCTGGTGCCATCGACATAATCGTCACCAACTGCAGTGTCTTCTGCCCGACCCCGAGCTTGGCAGACATGGTTGTGAACAAGTATAAACTCAGAGCGGACATCCGTAGCGTGCACATATCTGGGATGGGGTGCAGCGCGGGGGTGATCTCCCTGGAGGTCGCGAGGAACCTCCTGCAGGCGGCGCCGCGGGGCGCGCGCGCCCTGATGGTGTCCACGGAGACCACCTCTCTCCTCAACTATACCGGCAAGAACCGGGCGATGCTGCTGCCAGCCGCACTGTTCCGCATGGGCGCGGCCGCGGTGCTGCTGTCAACGTCCAGGTCCGTGTCCCGCTTCCGGCTCACGCACATCGTGCGAACGCTCACCGCCGCGCAAGACAGAGCTTACCTGTGCTTGTCCATGAAAGAGGACGACGAGGGAGAAACAGGAGCATACCTGTCCAAGGACCTTGTGGCAGTCGCCGGCGAAGCGCTCACGGCTAACATCACGGCAATAGGGCCCCTCGTCCTCCCGCCCTCGGAGAAGCTGCTGTTTGCGATCTCGTTCATTGCACGGAAGGTGCTGAGGAGAAAGATCAAGCTATATGTCCCAGATTTCCGCACGGCCTTCCAGCACTTCTGCATCCATTCTGGTGGCCGGGCAGTGATCGACGCGGTGCAAACTAGCTTGTGCTTATCAGGTGAAGACGTGGAGCCATCACGAATGACGCTACACCGATTCGGAAACACGTCCAGCAGTTCATTGTGGTACGAGCTTGCATACATGGAGGCCAAGAGGCGGACGCGCAAGGGCGATCGGGTATGGATGGTCGGGTTTGGTTCTGGTTTCAAGTGCAACAGCGCCGTTTGGCAGTGCATCAGGTCTCCCGGCAACACAACTGATGGTGCGCCATGGGCTGATTCTATTCATCTGTATCCTCTGAACATCTCGGAAGTAGGCTAAAAGGATCATGCACGTATAAGTGCGACTCAATTCGTACAATACTATTATTGATTTGTTATTGCAACAACGAACAATACTTTCACAGTGTAATCATATTTTATTGGTGTGATTAGGTCACAGTCGACTGAGACTTAACCAAGTATCAGAAAAGTGACCATTTTTAAAGTTCATGAATTTATTTGAAGTTCACGAACATTTTAAAGTTTGTTAACAATTTTTAAATTTATGGACTTTATTGCAAATTTGTAAATATTGTTCTAAATCAGTGAATATATTTTTTATATTCTGAAACACTTTTTAAAATTTGTTTTTTATTTTGTAACATTTTTAAAATTCATTTAAAAAATCATGAACATCTTTTGATTTAACTAACTTTTTCAAAAATAAAATGATAGCCAACATTTTACAAGTTAACAGTGGAGCGAGCGAGTGGAGCATGGAGCTAAGTTGAGCGAGCGAGAGCTTCGTGGACCATCGCGTGTGAACGTCATAGCAGAAATTCCAAGGTTTTAAAACAGAATAAAGCTCCCAAGGGGCTCAAATCACCGACTGACACCGAGGCCGAAATGAGTAAGCACACCACAACCATGGACCAAACAATTCCACTCTCTAAAAAAACCTCTCGTACCACCCAACATGATATACGAAGAAAAACACCACCGAAACATCATTAAAAACCAAGCTGGCACATATAAAACAAAAAGACCACACTAACCTGCTAGAGAAAAAAGACAGTCTCACGGGTGAAAAGTGGCGCGGCCAACCACACGTTAGCCTCTAATTGGACATGACTAGGAACTGTAAGACCTTTCCGAGTGTTTCACCTCAACATCATCTCTTAATATTCCAAGTTACATGTTGTCTACATTGCGTATAATTAATGAGAGACAAATGATGAAAGTGTCTCTTAAATCAGCTCTACACGAATACTAGTACCTAGTGTTAAGATAATCCGGGACGAGTGACGATCTTCCGAGGACGAAGCTATCACACAAGGCACGACATCGAGATTTGTTAATGAGGTTGCTGGTGCCAAAACCGGCAA
>NC_041393.1:141386703-141442641 GCF_002162155.2 Triticum dicoccoides | reverse complement strand
GGGTAATAGGAGAAGAACACAGAGGGAGTTTACCCAGATTCGGACCCTCTCTATGGAGGTAAAACCCTACGTCCTGCTCTTGTTTATATTATGAAGGTACCCAAGTACATAGTTGATCTATCTCGAGATCGTAAGTTGTGGTCTAAACCCTAGGGGTATGATGAATGGGCGTATGGATGGATTCCCTCTACGGACTAGACCTCCTGGTTTATATAGGCACCAGGAGTATCAAGGGTTACACAAGATCGGTTGCCATCTAAGGATTTACATGCCGAATCTAGTCGAATATACTTGGAGTACACGCCAAGTCTTCGGTCGCCCCATTCTGATGGCCTCCGGAGTCTTGCTTCCTCAATGAGCTGGTAATCCGCCCCGTACATTAGTCCGGCTGGGCTAGGACCCCCTAGTCCAGGACACCGTCAGTAGCCCCCGAACTTGTCTTCGAAGCCGAGGTTGTCCATCTTCGTCGGATAATGTCTTCATCTTGGCAGGCAAGTTCCACATCTTCAGATGGCCACCATACGAAATTTGCAAGCTCCTTCAATTAGGCATCACTTTCAGGGAGACCCAAACAAGCCCGGCCATGTCTAGGTCAGATGCATACGCCTTTATCTAAAGTGTAAACTTTACTTAGCCTCGAAGGCTAGCTTAGGTGAGCTCGGCAGTCAATTACTGACAACTTTATTGGAGCACCACCGCTAATGACATAATGTGTCGGTTATTACTGGTTCGAATCACGGTTCAAGGCAAACCTCTTACTGGCACGTCGTATCAAAACAGAGATCGTGCCCCACATTTTAGAGGGTATCATCAATCAATTGATTCTTCCCAAGCAGCCACAACGACATGATAAACCGAAACGTGGTGATTTTTACGAAGCAAGGGGAGGCATGCTTCGCCTTTTACAGGTTTATAAAGAGCAGGAGGGATCGAATCCAAACACCCATGCTCTCCTTCCGCTTCGACGCCCAGACCCTCCAAACCTTTGCACCTCCCATCTCATCCACAAGCCAACGGCTCCTCCCAAGCTTTTGCATCTGCACCCATGGCGGACGCAAACATAAAGGGGAGGTGGGTGGCCTCCAAGGTCACTGACACCATTATCGCTGAGCTACGCGTGGCGGGGTACATCCCGGTCAATGCCGTCTGTCGGGCCCAGAGCCCGGCCAGCGCGTCCCCACCTCATCTGAGGTTTGGGGTTTCCCCTACATCCTTTCGTGCAGGGGATTCTTCTACGTGGAAATATAGCCCCGAATTCCATCCTTCACCTCACCACTTTTATCATAGTGTGCGAGGCATTCCTTCGCATCGAGCCACACTTTAGCGTATGGCTGAAGACATTCTGTGTCAAGCCAAAGAGCGTGCACCGCCGAATTCGCCAAGTGCGGCGACGCAATGATCAGCAAGCTCCATAAGCCAGTTTGGCTCGAGGGGACCTTCATCGAGACGGTGAAGATCTAGCAACGCGAGTGGTTGTACATCACCAAGCCACTCGATCCAGGTCCTGCCTTCACTGGTACTCCTCCAAGGAAGCTGATGTCGAGGCAGAAACACGGCCTTGAGTGGGGCAATCAATACGAGGTTGAGGCTCTTCAAGAGCGGATCCGGAACCTCCAAAAAAAGTTCAAGATGGTGGAAGTGGTTGATACATCTCCAACATATCTATAATTTTTTTATTGTTCCATGTTGTTATATTATCATCCTTGGATGTTTTACAATCATTCTCTAGCAACTTTATATCATTTTTTGGGACTAACCTATTGACATAGTGCCTAGTGCCAGTTGCTGTTTTTTGCTTGTTTTTTACTTCGCAAAATATCAGTACCAAACGAAGTCCAAATGTCACGAAACTTTTTGAAGATTTTTTTGGACCACAAGACAACTTGGGAGCCAAGGAATCACCTGGGAGAGGCTCATGGAGCCCACCACCCACCAGGGCGTGCTAGAGGCCCCTAGCGCACCCTGATGGGTGGTGAGGCCCACGAAGACCTCCTCTACTACCTCTCAGTTCTATAAATACTCAGATATTCTAGAAACCCTTGGGGAGTTGACAAAGAACAATTCCATCCACCGCAAGTTCGAAAACCACGAGATCCAATCTAGAGCCTTATTCCGGCACCTTGCCGGAGGGGAACACGATCACAGAGGGGTTCATCATCCTCATTGGTGCTCCTCCGATGATGCGTGAGTAGTTCACCACAGACCTGCGGGTTCGTAGGCAGTAGCTAGATGGCTTCTTTTCTCCTTTTGATTGCCAATACAATGTTCTCCTCGATGTTCTTGGAGATCTATTTGATGTAATGACTTTTTGCGGTGTGTTTGTTGGGATATGATAAAGTCCGAGTTTATGATCAGATCTATATCCATGAATATTATTTGGGTCTTATTTAATCTCTTATATGCATGATAATTTATAGCCTCGTATTTCTTCTCCAAAACTTTGGTTTGGTTTGGCCAACTAGATTGATTTTTCTTGTAATGGGAAGAGGTGCTTTATGATGGGTTCGATCTTGCAGTGTCCTCACCCAGTGACAGAAGGGGTAGCGAGGCACGCATGTATCATTGCTATTAATGATAAAAAGATGGGGTCTATTCCTACATGAATATATCTTGTCTACATCATGTCATCATTCTTATTGCATTACTCCATTTCTCCATGAACTTAATAAACTAGATGCATGCTGGATAGCGGTCGATGTGTGGAGTAATAGTAGTAGATGCAGGCAGGAGTCAGTCTACTAATCTTGGACATGATGCCTATGTATTTGATCATTGCCTTGGATGTCTTCATAATTATTTGCTCTTCTATCAATTACCCAACAGTAATTTGTTTACCCACCGTATGCATTTTCTCGAGAGAAGCCACTAGTGAAATTTACGACCCTTGGGTCTATTTTCTATCATATTGTTTTCAGATCTATTATTCCAAAAACCTAAAAATACCTTGCCGCACTTTTTATTTATTTATTTTATTTTGTGTTTTCATCATATCTATTTATCCAATCTCATACAATTTAATCTATCCTTTTTACCAAGGAGGGATTGACAACCCCTCTTATGTGTTGGGTTGTAAGGATTTGTTCTTTGTGTGCAGGTTCAGTTTACATAGTGTTGCTTGGTTCTCCTACTGTATTGATAACCTTGGTTTCATAACTGAGGGAAATACTTGCCGTTGGTATACTGCATCATCCCTTCCTCGTTGGGGAAATACCGACGCAGATACAAGCAATTGAAAGGAATTTCTGGCGCTGCTACTGGGGAGACATAATCAACATCTATCAGGTTCCTAATCACAAATCTCATCTCCTTGCAATTTACATTATTTGCCATTTGCCTCTCGTTTTCATATCCCTTACTTCTAAAATGTTTTTACGAAAAGCACAAAAATAATTTTCCATTTGCCTTTTTGCTCGTTTGCTATCTTTACTTGTGTTGCCATGTGTCTTCTATTTGCTTGCATCTTCACTTGCTAAAAATCTATTAATATGGACCCCCATCCACATGCTAATCTTTTCAAAAGATCCAATTGTGATGAACCAATTGCTAGTGAATTGAGTGCACTGATTATCTTTATGAAGTTTTGCTTCAGATTCGTGGATCTGAAAATTGTGATGAAGTGTTAAAAGAAGAAATTTATAAAGTGATTCACAATATCTCCTTGAATGAAAAGCATGATTGCAATGATGATATTATAAATTCTATTACTTTCAATTGTGCTAATAATATGCAAAACCCGAAGCTTGGGGATGCTAATTTTGATATGTGCACTACTTATTGCAATGATCATGATTGGGGTGATTCTTCTTATGATCTCGAAAATTATTTAAGCCTCATGATGAATATGTTTACGATAATATTGAAAGTGGGTTTGGAAGAGTTCCAACTTTAGATAATAATGATCTCACTATTTTGGAGAATGATCAATCTTATGAGTTTTTTTTGATAAAAGTGGGCTTGGCGAGGTCATGACTTTATTTGATGATAATCCCACTATTTTGGAAGAGTGTCAACTTTGCATGCATGTGGATCATGTAGAGAATATTTTATGTGATAGGTATATTGTTGATTTTGAGTATGACCCCACATGTAATTATTATGAGAGAGGGGAATATGGTTGTAAAAATTTTCATCTTACTAAATTACCTCTCGTTATGTTGAGATTGCTATTGTTTCTTTCTTCTTCCGTGCATATCCTAGGTTTTGTTTTCCTTGATAAGTTTTTTTGCTTATAAAATTACTACGCATAGGAAGTATGTTAGATTTAAATATGCTTGTCACATGTTTTATGATGCTCTCTTTGTGCTTCAATTATTGTCTTTTATGTGAGCATCATTGAATCTATGCATCATGTCTATATAGGGGCATAAAATGATAGCGCTTGTTGGGAGGCAACCCAATGAATACATTTATTTTTATCTTTTTCTTCATGTTCTTGAGTTTTTGCACAACTATGCTACTGTTATGATTGTGTTTATGTTTTAATTAATGTTCATGCCAAGTAAAGCCTTTAGGATCATGTTGGGTGATAGTTGATTTGATCTTGTTGGAAAACAGAAACTTTTGTGTCCATTAGCAGAATTGTTAAAATTCACAAAAGCAACGAAAACTTCTAATTTTTTTACAAAAAATTACATACCAATTGCCTACATTGTCCTAATGTTTTAGAATGTTTTGAGTTACAGAAGTATGAGTAAAATTCGTGTCTTTACAGACTGTTCTGTTTTGGACAGATTCTATTTTTGTTGCATTGTGTGCTTATTTTGATGAATCTATGGATTGTATCGGGGGGTATAAGCCATGGTAAAGTTAGAATACAGTAGGTATAATGCAATAACAAAATATGAATGGGTTTGCAACATTACTTAAAGTAAGGATTGGTTTTCTTATACTAACGGATCTCACGAAAGTTTTGTTGAGTTTTGTATGATTGAAGTTTTCAAGTTTTGGGTGAGATCACGATGGATGAAGGAACAAGGAGTGTCAAGAGCCTAATCTTGGGGATACCCCATGGCACCCCAAGGTAATATTCAAGGATAACCAAGCAACTAAGCTTGGGGATGCCCCGGAAGGCATCCCCTCTTTCTTCTAATGACCATCGGTAATTTTACTTGGAGCTATATTTTTATTCATCACATATCATGAGTTTTGCTTGGAGCATCTTGTATTATATGAGTCTTTGCTTGTTTTGATTTTTAGTTTGTCATAATTATCCTTGATGGACACACCTATTTGAGAAAGCCATAATGATGCTATAATTTTTTAGAATCGCTCTATGTGCTTCACTTAAATTCTTTGAGCCATGGAATTGCTCTAGTGCTTCACCTATTCTTTTTAAGAACGACGATGCTTTCATTTTTGAAGAAATACTCTCATGCTTCACTTAGATTAATTTGAGAGTTAGTATATTTTGGAGAAATATTCTCTCATGCTTCACTTATATTATTTTGGGAGATGATGAAAACAAAATTATGCTCATGTTCTTCACTTAAATTTGTTTGAGAGCTTGTTATAAGAAATGGCAATATATTAATTAGTCCCAAAGTGATAGATATTCAAGGGTGATATAATAAAAACTTTCATGAAGATCATTGGACAAAATAAAGTTGATTCTTTGTAATAGTTTAGAGATATGATGATAGCAATACGTGAGTCATGTTGATGAGTAATTATGCTTTAGTAAGAATATTGGTGTTAAGGTTTGTGATTCCCTATGCAAGCACGAAATTCAATAGCTATGCAATGAAATTACATCCTATTTGTGGTGCATTATTCGATGTTAGTTATGCTTAATGCTCATTTATGAGAATTTTTGTTTCTTGGTTGGTTGCTTCTCAATCTTTTTGCTAGCCTCCGCTTGTACTAAGTAGAAATACTACTTGTGGAGCCAAAATCCTTAAACCATTTTTTCCATATGAGTCCACCATACCTACCAATATGCGGTATTTTCGCACCGTTCCAAGTAAATTTATATGTGCCAACTCTAATTTTCAAAAATCAATTTCCTCTTTGTGTGCCCGTACCGCTCATGAAGCGACGGGGAGTGGCCAATATTTTTTCATGCTAGATGTGTTATTCTCAAGATGAGTGTTTATTCACTTGTCATTGCACAAGAGTGTGGTGGTAATAGGGATGCCCAGTCCCGAAATGAAAAGGAAATTTACTTGATGTTGTCAAATAATAAATTCCTTGGAAAGTGTTGGTATGGAAGGCACCCGTTGAGGGAGTCCTGGATTAGGGGGTATCCGGACAGCCGGATTATATACTTTGGCCGGACTGTTGGACCGTGAAGATACAAGACTTAGGACTTCGTCCCGTGTCCGGATGGGACTCTCCTTTGCGTGGAAGACAAGCTTGGCGATCCGGATATTATATTTCCTTCTTTGTAACCGACTCCATGTAAACCCTAGCCCTCTCCGGTGTCTATATAAACCTGAGAGTTTAGTCCTTAGAGACAGAATCATAATCATCATAGGCTAGCTTCTAGGGTTTAGCCTCTACGATCTCGCAATAGATCAACTCTTGTAACACCCATATCATCAATATCAATCAAGCAGGAAGTAGGGTTTTACCTCCATCGAGAGGGCCCGAACCTGGGTAAACATTGTGTCCCTTGCCTCCTGTTACCATTAGCCTTAGACGCACAAATCGGGACCCCCTACTAGAGATCCACCGGTTTTGACACCGACATTGGTGCTTTCATTGAGAGTTCCTCTGTGTGGTCGCTGTAAGGCTCGATGGCTCCTTCAATCATCACGACAACATGGTCCAGGGTGAGACTTTTCTCCCCGGACAGATATTCGTGTTCGGTGGCTTCGCACTGCGGGCCAACTCGCTTGGCCATCTGGAGCAGATCGACAGCTACGTCCCTGGCCATCGGGTCAGGTTCGGAAACCTAAACTACACGGCCGATATCCACGAAGACTTGATCTTCAACGGACTCGGGCCTATGCCAGGAGTGCCGGACAGTCACGATGAGCACGGCTTATACCTACTGTCAGACAATGCTCGGGATACCGCCCCTGCAGGAGCCCCGGACCTAAATCTGGGGCAGATTGCGTCACCCGACGACGGGTGGATGGACCCCGCCCCGGAGGCCGCACACCCATCAGTGGTAGAGCCGAACATAGACATCACCCCCAAGGAAGCCTGTGACACCGGACCCCCGGACTCGTATCCGGTTGTAGGTTTAGTCCGTGCACTCCCGAGCCCGCCGAATCCGGGTGGGCTCCGGTAATGGAATTCACCGCGTGCGGATATCTTCCAGCACTCGCCCTTTGGCAGCATGCTGAACTCGTTAAAGTCTCTCTCATTGTCAGAAGACTCTTGGCCGAACTATGTCCGGCTCGAGTGGGAAGCAGGCGACGAAGGAATTCGTTGCCCACCCACCACCCACTTCATAGCCACTGTCAACGACATAACAGACATGCTTGAATTCTACTCTGATGACACCGACGGTATGGACATCGGCGCAGGATACGATTCAGAACCACCACTCACGGGGTGCTAGACTGCCACGTCATCATACGATATATACATGGTGGATACGCCTAAGGAGGACGATGGCGACAAAACGGAGGATAAAACCCCCGGACAAAAGCCAAAATGATGGCGCTGACGCCGATCTAAATCCAGTCACAGTAAAAATAGTGATAACAGTGCTAGAAAGATAGACACCCCAGTCAACTCCGAAGGCAAAAACGACCGTATGTACCCAGTGATGGAGTAGGATGAGCCAGGTCATGCCGAACACAGCCCGGAGCAGACGCTCGATCATAGTGACCCCGAGGGACGAACTCATCAAACTATCCCGGGACAGGAGCATAGCCCAGACGACGACGCATTCATCATCCCGGAAACACGCTTGGAATGAGATAACCTCCACAGAAGGCTTATGGCCACTGCAAGAAGTCCAAAGAAGCAGAAGCAAAATGTTAAAGCCGCACAGGAAACGCTCAATCACAGATGGAATAAAGTACTAGACACTGAAGAAAAGTACGGCGACGATCGCCAAACAAAGAGCTATCCAAAGCGCAAGCTGCTACCAGAATTCGACGACGAGGTCGTTCCACCGAAGAACAATACGGCCAATAGGCCGAACAAACCACTTCGAAACCGCAATGGAGCAGCTACCGACGACGCACATGATTTACGTGAGCTCCTGGATAAAAAGGCTGGCACGACCAGGTCCATCTATGGATCTAGAGGACATGCCCCGGCACAGGACTATGGTCACCAAAATGATCAGACTAATCGGATACCAGTTTGGAATCAGTACCGGACACATCAACAGCCGACGACACGCCATAACACGCCCAGAAACAGAGGGGCTGCTCACCCTCTGTGCTTCACCGAAGAGGTACTGGACCATGAATTTCCACTAGGTTTTAAACCTGTGAACATAGAGGCATACGACGGAACGATAGACCCTGGGGTCTGGATTGAGGATTTTATCCTTCATATCCACATGGCTCGTGGGGACGACCTCCACGCCATCAAATACCTTCCTCTCAAGTTGAAGGGACCAGCTCGACACTGGTTGAAAAGCCTCCCCGAAAATTCAATCGGAAGTTGGGAGGAACTCAAGGATGCCTTCAGGGCCAATTTTCAAGGGACCTATGTCCGACCTCCGCACGCGGATGATTTAAGCCACATAATTCAACAGCTCGGATAGTCCGCCCGCAAGCTTTAGAACAGATTCCTCACTAAGAAGAATCAAATTGTCGACTGTCCGGATGCCGAAGCCCTAGCGGTCTTCAAGCACAGTATCTAGGACGAGTGGCTCGCCAGACACCTCGGCCAAGAAAAGCCGAGGACAATGGAGGCCCTAACAAGCCTTATGACCTGCTTTTGCGCACGCGAAGATAGCTGGTTGGCCCGTAAAGGCACCAGCGACCCAAGTACATCTGAAATCAGGGATGGCAACGGGAAGCCACGACGCAATAAAAACAAACATCAAAACAAGGAAGAAAGTCCGGACAATACAACGGTCAACGCCGGATTCAGGGGCTCTCAACCCGGTCAACAAAAGAAGCCATTTAAAGGCAACAAAGAGGGACCGTCCGGCCTGAACAAAGTCCTGGACAGACTGTGCTAAATTCATGGCACCCCCGAAAAACCTGCGAACCACACTCACAGAGAATGCTGGGTCTTCAAGCAGGCCGGCAAATTAAATGTCAAACACAAGGAAAGAGAAACACCAAGTGAAGACGAAGATGAGCCTCGCCAGCTGAACACTGGGGGACAGAAAAAAAATTCCCACCAAAGGTAAAAACGGTAAACATGATTCACGCGACTCACACACCCACGAGAAGGCGCGAATGCGCGCTCATAGACGCATACACTATAGAGCCCATCGCACCCAAACTTAACCACTGGTCGGCTTGCCCGATCACTTTCGATCACAGGGACTGCCCAACTAGTATTCGACACGGAGGATCAGATGCCTTGGTGCTCGACTCAATAATCGACGGATACCATCTTACCCACGTCCTCATGGATGGCAGCAGTAGTCTTAATCTAATATACCAGGACACTGTCCGCAGGATGGGGATAGACCCATCCAGACTCAGCCAAAGTAACACCACCTTTGAAGGGGTGATACCAGGCGTTGAAGCCTACGGCAGGGGCTCCCTCGTACTGGAGGTAACATTCGGTTCCCCAGGCAACTCAAGAAGCGAAGAGCTACTCTTCACCATCGCCCCCCTCCAAAGCGACTATCATGCATTGCTTGGGAGAATGGCCTTCGCCCGCTTCAACGCAGTACCGCATTACGCCTACCTTAAACTCAAAATGCCCGGTCCACGTGGCGTCATCACCGTTAACGGAAACACAGAGCGTCCCTTACACGCGGAGGAATACGCGACGGCTCCAGCAGCCGGACTCTAAGCGGCCTCTAATACTAGGAAGCATGATTGGTCGTTAAGACCACGGACACAGTTAGACGAGTCCGGCAGCCCAAATCAACCTGATCTAGGCACCACACGTTTAATCCCATAGAGGACACCAGGGGCTATAGATAATTAATAAAGCCCAATTCTCGGCCTAACCTTATTAACATGCCAATGTGTTACACTTTTACTATCCATTAGTGATAGCCAGCTTTTCGCACGCTTACGTCATACTCTTCTACATGAGTTTTTCTTTTTACAGACACCATTCGTGCGACACCCTCCCAGGACACGGCACAACGGGGACAAAGGCGCAGACGTGCAGCAGGGCCCCGCTCAAAGGTTTCTCTTTAGATTAAGCCCCTGTGTAAACCTTCTTTATTGTCTCTTGTTGCTTACACATCCCATGGGTACTACACCCACAGAGGATACTGCCGTTATTGGCATTTCTCCATGATAGACTAATGCACGTACCTGGGAATACATGATTCATAATAAAGGGCGTTACTCAGCCCAGTATACGTTATAAAGTCCGAATACCTTTGGGAGTGTTCGGCGTCATGAGTTTGGCCTTATATGCATCAGCTTCGAATCATGTCTTTGGTCAAATGTTGGGTTTGCCCGGCTCCTGGGTTTGCCGCCTTACGTTCCGTTCTTATCGGCTAAGGCGGCCAAAGGAGAACTACTGTGATTGTGCCCTGGTTATTTCGGATGAGTACCACAGTAGAGAAAGCCGAAAACTGACTGTCATGATATAGCGAGAGACTGTTCAACCACTCGAAGACCTATCGGAATCTTTAGGATCCCTCCGCATTAACGAAGGACCGTTTCCCGGTCATGTACACACACGCCCGTATTTGGATGCACGCAAAGGTACCAGGGGCTACATAGTAGCCCCACCGTCAAACTCCTATGGCTAAGTGAAAGTGTTATAGCTATATAGTCCGGTTGCCTAGTTCGACGTGCGATCACCTCCTTAATGGACCAAGACATTGGATCAAGTGTGATTACACATACTTTTCGCGAACACCCCCGCATTGTATGCGTGGGGGCTGAAGCCAACGACTGCTAACTTTCAGATTACACATATACATAAAAACGGCCACACGGGAGGCACAATAATACTTTCGGGCAAAAAGTATAAATATAGCCTCCATAATCAAAATAACATTTTTTCACAATGACACGATTTGTCACTCGAACATGACATTCTTCGAGCACTGAGCCTTTATTAAGCGAGCACCTTCTACTACCTGCTCCAAGATATGCTCGGCTGGACCCTGGTCGCCCGCCGGATTCTGGGTTGCAACAATGGTGGCCTCCATATCTGTCCAGTATGCTTTAACACGGGCAAGAGGCATCCGTGCACCCTCTATGCACGCCGACCTCTTCATGGCATCGATCCGCGATATGGCACCAAGGAATTGTTGCACTAAACCAAAATAACTGTCCGGCTTAGGCCCCTTCGGCCATAAATGGTTTATTACAGACCGCATTGCAAGACCGGACAACCTGTGGAGCTCGGCCACAACAGCCATCTTCTCACTCAAAGGCAAACGTGCGCGTTGGAGCGCTGAACTGCGACCAAAACAGCTTTTCCACTTCATCATCTTTTTGATCCTCAGAAAACTTGGCTGCATCAGCCGTACTCTTTGCCAAATCTGCATAGGTGTCTGCAGTACTCCAGCGTCGATCTAGAGGAGCGTACTTCGGATCTAAAAACTTCATCCGCAACAAATAGGGGTTTCCAGCCGCGATTTCTCTGGTCTGTCGAAGCTCCTCCCGTGCATCCCTCATGTCGGAACGGTCTCTTTGGCCGCATCAAGGGCCTTCGATGTCAAAACAGGCGGATCTTGGGTAGGGGGTCCCGAACTGTGCGTCTAGGCGGATGGTAACAGGAGACAAGGGACACGATGTTTTTACCCGGGTTCGGGCCCTCTCGATGGAGGTAAAACCCTACTCCTGCTTGTTTGATATTGATGATATGGGTAGTACAAGAGTAGATCTACCACGAGATCAGAGAGGCTAAACCCTAGAAGCTAGCCTATGGTATGATTGTTGTTTTTCCTAGGGACTAAAACCCTCCGGTTTATATAGGCACCGAAGAGGGTTAGGGTTACACAGAGTCGGCTACAATGGTAGGAGATCTACATATCCGTATTGCCAAGCTTGCCTTCCACGCCAAGGAAAGTCCCATCCGGACACGGGACGAAGTCTTCAACCTTGTATCTTCATAGTCCAGGAGTCCGGCCAAAGGTGATAGTTCGGCTATCCGGACACCCCCTAATCCAGGACTCCATCAGTAGCCCCCAAACCAGGCTTCAATGGTGATGAGTCCGGCGCATAGATTGTCTTCGGCATTGCAAGGCGGGTTCTTCTCCAAATCCTATGTACCTGTTGAATAGCATCCGGCTTCTTGTAAATATTGCGCTCCTCGGCTTCCACGCCCGATAATGGCCATCTTCCACGTGTTGAACGAATGTGAAAAGCCATGGTATTTTTACATTTACCCCCCTAGCTGCACAAATGAGCTGCCTATAAAACAGATGAGGATCTAGATCTGAATCACAACATCCTCCCTTCGCGAGCATTCATCAGAGTGCATCTGACATAA
The DNA here is from genome assembly GCF_002162155.2 of Triticum dicoccoides. NCBI lineage: Eukaryota > Viridiplantae > Streptophyta > Magnoliopsida > Poales > Poaceae > Triticum > Triticum dicoccoides. The sequence continues at coordinate 141,430,140 of NC_041393.1, read as the reverse complement.
ATCCATTCCATCATGGACTGTCGACGCGGCTCCTCCTCTCTCCCTCCCAGCCCTCAGCTTGGAGATTGGGAGAGATGCTCCGTCCCGCACAGTGAGCTAGTGGCGCTCCAAACCAAGGGATTTCTTCCCCCAGCCTTCATGGTTCCGGTTCGAGCCGGACTCGCCACCTATAAGGGCGGAAAGAAAGCGGAGAGCATCCCCAGCCCCTCCAAAGGAGAGCGGGTATGCCTTGTATCTTATTTAATAAGAGGGCTCAGATTTCCAATTCATCCGTTTCTCCGGGGGCTCCTGGACTTCTACGGCCTCCAGTTGCACAACCTTACGCCTGCCTCCATTTTGCATATTGCGGGCTTCGTGGCCCTTTGTGAGCTGTTTTTGGGCATCGAGGCTCATTTTGCACTGTGGAAGAAGCTGTTCTGCCTTGTGCCCCGTTATCAAGAGGGGTCAATATATCAAGTGGGCGGAGCCGAACTATGGCGCATCGCCGGGACCGGATATGTATCCGAAACCCTGAAGAAGGCGTCCGAAGACTGGCCTTCGGCCTGGTTTTATATAGAAGATGTCCCCCTAACGGACCTTGTTCGGATCGGCCTCCCTGAGTTCAATAACGTTCCTTTGAAGAAACGCCTAAGCTGGCGTCCATGGAGCCCTCAGAAGGAAAATGACGGGGACGTCCTTTACCTGATGAGCCGAATAAGGTTGTTGGCTCATTCCGGACTGACCATGATCGGGGTCATGGCCACGTGCATTATGCGGGGGGTGCAGCCGCTCCAGTATAGAGGCCACCCCATGTGGGATTTCAATAGGGAGGATGATGCCACCCGCTGCGGCCGTAAGGGGCTGGGATCGATCGCCGATCTGATGAAGATCTTGTCTGCATTGTACAAGGGAGAAGAGGAGGAATTTCTTCGCGTCAATCCACGGGATGGATTTTCTATGTACAATCCTCCGAGCTGGGTAAGCGGACATTTCCTTTTGCCTATCCGATCCATATTCCCATAGTCAAGTATCTCATTTTGTGATTCCGGTGCAGGAACTGCGCCAGGCCGTAAAGGACATAAACAGCCTGCCTCCACAACCCGAGGATCCGGAACGGTTCCTCGATCCGACCTCACAAGAGGATCCGGACATATCGGTGGAGCTGATTGATGGGGTATTTCACCAACTGAGCATCGATAATGCCTTGGTTGCCATCACGGCCGATTACCCCGGAATACTTCCAGCCTCGCAGGTAACTGAGACCGAAGTCCCAATACTTTGCAAATGACCCATCCGTGCTTTGATCACCGTGTACCAACGGTGTTTCGCAGGGGAAGATCTTGAGGCGGAAGGCCGAGCCTGCGACGGCTAGTCAACAAGGGGCAGCAAGGCCCAACAGACTGAAAAGAAGTGCAGTCCAGATTGGAATGCCGGTGCAACGGTATGGCGTGTCATCTTACTCCCAGGTTTTATTCCCGGGAGGCATACTTATGCTCGTGCTTTTTCAGGAAGAAGAGCGCTCGCCGGACTGTATCCGGAGAGGTTGCCAATAAATCCTCCGCTCGCCAGGCTCCAAAGCTAGGTCCAAAGGCGGAGGCGAACATGAGGCGTGCGTCGGATGCTCCTCCGACAGAGGATGTCGACAAATTATCTGCCACCAATTCCGAGGTGGAGAGTGCCATGAATCACAGGCGTCGCCGGATAGTTCTTCGTGACGCATGTTTCTCCCCACAGGCATTGGATGCCTTTAATTCGGGAGATGCGCACCTCCATGCCGCTCAAAATGGTCTAGCCAGAGCCACGGAGCAGTATGTAAAAGACATACGGGTGAGAAAATTTGACATTTATATATGCCAATAGCCCCCGAGACTTGAAATGGTTAGAATAACTGATTTGAGGATCATTTATTGTGCAGGATCTTACAGAAAAGAATACCCAACTGTCCCAGGAGCTAAAGGAGTGCAAAGCCCAACTTGAGGCCGCACTAGCTGCAGCGGGGGAATCCAAAGAGACCCCCTCTGGTAATATATGCTTCAAAAGATAAGTAGTTTGTGAAGTGCGGCGTGTGTATAAGTCTGACAATAATATTGCAGATGGCGCCGGGATAGATCCGGACAAGCAACAGCTCATGCGCCGGTTAAAGGCTAGCGAGAATGTGCTTACAAGGGTGATGCAAGAGAAAAATAATCTCCAAGATGCCAACACCCAGCTGGGTGAGGAACTAAAGGATGTTCGTGCCCAGCTGTCTGACTCCGTTAAGGAGAATCGGCGGCTTCGACGCGGCATTTTTAATAAGTGCTTGAACGAACTTTGAAAAAGAGTTCGGCGAGGAAGTCGACTAACAGAGGTATGTCTGTAGGTATGCTCACATGCCGTCCTGCAGAGGAAATGCCCGGTTCTACGGGTGACCTTCTTCCCGAGCTCTTGCAACTGCACGAACGAGTTCGGCAGGTGATGAAAGGCGTCGCCCAGGCCTTGTGGCCATCTGTCTCCCTGCCCGAAGGCCTTGGAGATCTTGCAGAGAGGCTTCAGGGAGCGCGGTGGCGCTTCCGATTATGGAAGATATCGGCCTGCCGTCAAGGCGCCAGGGAGGCCTGGGCCATGGTGAAGACGCGATACACGAAGGCTGACCCAAACCACATGGCCGAGGTCGGACCTGCGGGGCCTGATGGGAAGGAGATCCCTGTGAGCTTAGTGTATGACCAAGTAGAGTTGGCCGCAAAGTATTCCCAGTAGGACTGTAAGCTAGACAGCCTATTAGATGGCATTGAAGAGGAATACAATCAGTCGTATTGACTATGTAATTTAAGATGACATGTAAAATGCCTTCTAACCGGATTGTAGATCGTTTGTCATAGCGGACCTTTTTTGCTTCAACCTCTGGACCCAATAGTCCGGAGTGTGTCCGAATACCCTCGCGGTTATATAAGAACCGGGGCATGCGTGGAGACCAGGTGTAGGGGTCATTAGTGCTTTATCAGACAAGTGCCCAACTAGCTATGTTATATTACATGGTTAGTAAGAAACTCTTCCAGGGAGAATAGTTCCATTAGGGGTTCCTTTCCCTGGGAGGCATGCCCTAAAGTGCATGTCCGGACTGCAAAAAAAGCAGAAAAACATCCGGGGGCAGATAAATAAATAGGTAAGAAATCGTCTTTTAGTTCACCGACCGAATATTCCCTTAAGAACGCTAGCTTTCGGCTTCACCCAGTCTGAGGTACACATCCGGCTGACCCGGCAGTAACAATCGCAGAGGTGCTCCCTTTACCGCCTAGCCGAACAATCGGGAACGTACGGGTAAGCACAGGAGCCAGGCAACCCAGCTTGGCCAAAACTTAAGTCATATCGATGCATATAATGGTGAATAAAAGGTACATGCGGAAGTGTGACACATGTGTTGGGCATGAAGCCCGTATAAATAAGCTTCTGTTTAAAGAAGCCCCCGGGTATAATGAGCGCGGATAGCGCGTCAAGTGTGTGCGAACAATGTGCAAACAAGCTTTCAGAGGCTGTAATAGAAAAGGAGGGAGAAGAAGAGAAACAAAAGACATCTAATATGTAAGATATAGACGGAGGAAGGAGACGAACTCAAAAACCGGTGCTAGGCGTAGAATCTTCGGAGACGGGCTGCGTTCCATGGGTTCGGCTCGAGTTGGTTATCCGGTGCATCTCGCAGACGGTATGCTCCACCGGTCAGGACTTGGTCGATGATAAAGGGACCTTCCCATTTGGGCTTGAGTTTGTCCTTTTTCTTGTCCGACAGGCATAGAACTAACTCGCCAACGTTGTAAGTTTTGGCCCGTACTTCTCTGCTTTGATATCTTCGAGCTTGCTGTTGATAGAATGCGGAATGGGCTTTTGCCACGTCGCGCTCCTCCTCCAATGCGTCCAAACTATCCTGCCGATCGAGCTCGGCTTCTCTTTCTTCGTACATGCGCACGTGAGGTGAGTCATGAATTATGTCACAGGGCAGAACTGCATCTGCGCCGTATACCATAAAAAATGGTGTAAATCCGGTGGTGCGATTCGGAGTGGTCCGCAGCCCCCAGAGTACGGAGTCGAGCTCCTCTACCCAGTGCGTGTTAGATTCCTTGAGGGACCGCACTAATCTGGGTTTGATGCCACTCATGATTAGACCATTTGCTCGCTCGACTTGACCCTTAGTTTGAGGGTGATAGACTTAAGCATAGTCGAGCTTGATGCCCCTGTTTTTGCACCAGAGTTTGACCTCGTCGGCCGTAAAGTTCGTGCCGTTATCAGTGATGATGCTATGGGGGACGCCGTAACGGTGTACGACCCCTTATATAAAGTCTATCACCGGTCCGGATTCGGTCATCTTAACAGGTTTGGCCTCTATCCATTTGGTGAATTTATCCACCATGACCAGTAGGTATTTTTGCTTGTGGGTTCCTCCTTTAAGGGGTCCAACCATGTCAAGCCCCCAGACCGCGAAGGGCCAAGTTATGGGTATATTTTTGAGGGCGGTGGGTGGCATGTGGCTTTGATTAGCAAAGAGCTGGCAACCGACGCATCGTTGGACTAAGTCCTGAGCATCTGCCCGGGCCGTCGGCCAATAAAATCTTGTACGGAAGGCCTTGCCTACAAGGGCCTGGGCTGCGGCGTGGTGCCCGCCGAGTCCAGCATGAATTTCAGCTAGAAGATTCTGCCATTCCTCTTCGGAGATACACCTTTGAAGGACTCCGGTTGTGCTTTTCTTGTAAAGCTCTCCCTCATGGACCTTATAGGCTTTAGATCGCCGCACTATGCAGCGGGCCTCGTTTTGGTCCTCGGGAAGTTCCTGCCTGGTTAGGTAGGCTAGGAATGGTTCCGTCCATGGGGCAATGACTGCCATTATTACGTGGGCTGAAGATGTTACTTCCTTGGCAGAACCACCAATTGTGTCAGAATGTTCGGTGTCGGGCAGTGCGGTTGGGTCCAGATTGTTATTTGTTGATTCCCCCTCCCATTGTACGGATGGCTTGAACAGCCTCTCTAGGAAGATGCTGGGAGGGACGGCATCGCGCTTTGTGCCAATGCGTGCCAATACGTCTGCTGCCTGGTTGTTATCCCGGTCTATATGGTGAAATTCGAGCCCTTCAAACCGAGCCAACATTTTTAGGACGGCGTTGCGATAAGTTGCCATTTTTGGATCCTTGGCATCGAAGTCCCCATTTATTTGGGATATTGCGAGGTTCGAATCCCTGTGCAACTCTAGGCATTGAATGCCCATGGAGACTCCCATCCAGAGGCCGTGTAGGAGGGCCTCGTATTCGGCTGCGTTGTTGGAGTCCGTATACATTATCTGGAGTACGTATTGAACCGTATCTCCAGTTGGGGACGTCAAAACTATGCCAGCCCCCAGACCGGCCAACATTTTTGAGCCGTCGAAGTGCATGATCCAGTTGGAATATGTGCCGCACTCTTTAGGGAGTTCGGCTTCAGTCCATTCGGCGACGAAGTCGGCCAAGACTTGCGACTTAATAGCTCGCCGTGGCTTATAGGTTATGTCGAACGGGAGGAGCTCAATGGCCCATTTGGCAACCCGGCCCGTCGCGTCGCGGTTGTTTATAATGTCATTAAGAGGTACTTCAGAGGCTATTGTTATCGAACACTCTTGAAAGTAGTGTCGCAGCTTCCGGGATGCCATGCACTGTCCGGGGTGTTATTGTCTCCCGTGCCGGAATCACCATTTTTGCTGTGGCGGGATTTAGAGCGGCGCCGCTGACACCGGCGCCTAGGCTGTTTCTTGGAGGGGTCATCCTCCGTTGTTCCATCGCCATTCCCATTGAGGGAGTCCCGGACTAGGGGGTGTCCGGATAGCCGAACTACCATCATCGGCCGGACTCCAAGAATATGAAGATACAAGATTGAAGACTTCGTCCCGTGTCCGGATGGGACTTTCCTTGGCGTGGAAGGCAAGCTTGGCGATACGGATATGTAGATCTCCTACCATTGTAACCGACTTTGTGTAACCGTAGCCCTCTCCGGTGTCTATATAAACTGGATGACTTTAGTCCATAGGACGAACAACAATCATACGATAGGCTAGCTTCTAGGGTTTAGCTTCCTTGATCTTGTGCTAGATCTACTCTTGTAACCCACATCATCAATATTAATCAAGCAGGACGTAGGGTTTTACCTCCATCAAGAGGGCCCGAACCTGGGTAAAAACATCGTGTCCCTCGTCTCCTATTACCATCCGCCTAGACGCACAGTTCGGGACCCCCTACCCGAGATCCGCCGGTTTTGACACCGACATTGGTGCTTTCATTGAGAGTTCCTCTGTGTCGTCACCGATAGGCTCGATGGATTCTTCGATCATCAACGACGATGCAGTCCATGGTGAGACCTTCCTCCCCGGACAGATCTTCGTATTCGGCGGCTTCGCACTGCGGGCCAATTCGCTTGGCCAGCTGGAGCAGATCGAAGGCTACGCCCCTGGCCGTCAGGTCAGATTTGGAAGTTTGAACTTCACGGCTGACATCCGCGGGGACTTGATCCTCGACGGATTCGAGCCACAGCCGAGCATGTCGTACTGTCACGATGGGCATGATTTAGCTCTGCAGCCGGACAGTACCCTGGAGGCCGCACTCGAACCCGCTCCGATCTTCGACTCGGAGCTGGCTGCGCAGACCAAGGATGGATGGCTGGACACCACCTCGGGGGCTGCAACCTCTACGGCGATAGAGCCGAACACCGATCTTGTCCCCCATGAAGCTCATGACTCTGAGGTACCGGACTCCTTGCCGGACTCCGGACCTCCCGCGCCCCCTCCAGTCGAATCCGATTGGGCACCGATCATGGAGTTCACTGCGGCGGACATCTTTCAACACTCACCTTTTGGCAACATTTTGAGTTCGCTAAAGTACCTCTCGTTATCAGGAGAGGCCTGGCCGGACTGCGGCCAGGACGCTTGGGATGCGGACAACGAAGAAATTCAGAGCCCACCCACCACCCACTTGGTAGCCACTGTCGACGACCTAACCGACATGCTAGATTATGACTCTGAGGACATCGACGGTATGGACGACAATGCCGGAGATGACCAAGAACCAGCGCCCACCGGGCACTAGAAAGCCACCTCTTCATACGACATATACATGGTGGATATCCCAAAGGATGGGAACGGCGAAGGAATAGCGGAGGATGACCCCTCCAAGAAACAGCCCAAGCGCCAGCGTCAGCGGCGCCGCTATAAATCCTGCCATAGCAAGAATGAGGATTCCGGCACCGAAGACAATAATACACCGGATAGCGCCGAAGACAACCCACCAGCAAGATCCAGCACAGGAGGAGGGGGACGCCAGCCCTCATGAGAGAGCGGCCGAAGAAGAGGTAGAGGACTATATGCCTCCCTCCGGAGACGAGGCAAGCCTCGACGAGGACGAATTCGTCATGCCTGAGGATCCCGTCGAACAGGAGCATTTCAAACGCAGGCTTATGGCCACGGCAAACAGCCTCAAGAAAAAGCAGCAGCAGCTTAGAGCTGATCAAGATCTGCTAGCCGACAGATGGACCGAAGTCCTCTCGGCCGAAGAGCATGAACTCGAACGCCCCTCCAAAAGCTACCCCAAACGTAAGCTGCTCCCCTGATTAGAGGTGGAGGCATATGATCCCGCTTCACCAGGAGACAATACGGCTGATCGACCACCCCGTGGTCGCGACAGAGAGGCCTCAAGGCCTTTCACTAGACCCGTACCCCGGCATCGCTCGAAAAGCACAAGGCCACAGGGGAACACTCCGGACCTGCGCGACATATTGGAGGATAAGGCAAGACAATCAAGATTGATCTATGGATCACGTGGGCGCCCCACGATACGTGACGATCACCGTCACCCCGGACACAGTAAGTCCGGCCGGGCCGAACACAACAGACAAAGCTCTTTTGAGCTCCGTCGCGATATCGCCTAGTACAGAGGCGCCGCACACCCACTGTGCTTCACAGATGAGGTAATGGATCATCAAATCCCAGAAGGGTTTAAACCCGTCAATATTGAATCTTATGATGGCACAACAGACCCCGCAGTCTGGATCAAGGACTATCTCCTCCACATCCACATGGCCCGCGGAGACGATCTCCACGCCATCAAATATCTCCCACTCAAACTTAAAGGACCAGCCCGGCATTGGCTTAACAGCTTGCCAGCAGAGTCAATCGGGAGTTGGGAGGACCTGGAAGCCGCATTCCTCGATAACTTCCAAGGCACGTACGTGCGACCACCAGATGCAGATGACCTAAGCCACATAATTCAGCAGCCAGACGAATCGGCCAGACGATTCTGGACACGGTTCTTAACCAAGAAAAACCAAATTGTCGACTGTCCGGATGCCGAGGCCCTCGCGGCCTTCAAGCATAACATCCGCGACGAGTGGCTTGCCCGGCACCTAGGACAGGAAAAGCCGAAATCCATGGCAGCCCTTACATCACTCATGACCCGCTTCTGTGCGGGTGAGGACAGCTGGCTAGCACGCAGCAACAACCTCAATAAAAATGCTGGCAGTCCGGATATCAAGGACCGTAGTGGCAGGTCGCGTCGCAACAAAAACAAACGCCGCATTAACGGCGATAACAGTGAGGATACGGTAGTCAATGCCGGATTCAGAGGCTCTAAACCCGGTCAACGGAAAAAGCCATTCAAAAGAACAACTCAGGGTCCGTCCAGTTTGGACCGAATTCTCGACCGCTTGTGCCAAATACATGGCACCCCTGAAAAGCCAGCTAACCACACCAATAGGGACTGTTGGGTGTTCAAGCAGGCAGGCAAGTTAATTGCCAAAAACAGCGACAAGGGGCTACATGGCGACGACGAGGAAGAGACCCGGCCGCCGAACAATAGAGGACAGAAGGGTTTCCCCCCACAGGTGCGGATGGTGAATATGATATATGCCACGCACATACCCAAAAGGGAGCAGAAGCGTGCACTCAGGGATGTATACGCGATGGAGCCAGTTGCCCCGAAGTTCAATCCATGGTCCTCTTGCCCGATCACCTTTGACCAAAGGGACCACCCCACCAGCATTCGCCATGGTGGGTTCACCGCATTGGTTCTAGACCCAATCGTCGATGGATTTCATCTCACCAGAGTCCTGATGGACGACGGCAGCAGCCTAAACCTGCTTTATCAGGACACGGTGCGCAAAATGGGCATAGACCCCTCAAGGATTAAACCTACCAAGACGACCTTTAAAGGCGTCATACCAGGTGTAGAAGCCAATTGTACAGGCTCAGTTACACTGGAAGTGGTCTTCGGATCCCCGGATAACTTCCGAAGCGAGGAGTTAATCTTCGACATAGTCCCGTTCCGCAGCGGCTATCATGCCTTGCTCGGACGTACCGCGTTTGCAAAGTTCAACGCGGTGCCGCACTACGCATACCTCAAGCTCAAGATGCCAGGCCCTAGAGGAGTCATCACGGTCAACGGAAACACTGAGCGCTCCCTCCGAACGGAGGAACATACAGCGGCTCTCGCGGCAGAAGTACAAAGCAGCCTTTTAAGGCAATTCTCGAGTCCGGCTGCCAAGCGGCCGGACACAGCTAAGCGTGCCCGGAGTAACCTACAACATGACCACCTGGCACGTTCCGAGCACGCGTAGCAGTGCGGCCCCAACCCCAGCCCCTGTAAAACATTAAGACAGACCCTTCGCGTACTCCATTATGCTCTGAAGATACCATGGGCATGGGGCAAGGGGCTCGACCACGATAAGCCCAGACTGCGGCTCAACCGCACCAGGGGCTCCTAAGTGTGTCGTTTCTTTTTCTTTTCCTTTTATTTTTTACCTACAGGACTCCGTTCATCAGAGGCCCCGTCTGGCAGTAGACATGCCGAACCCACGATGCAACAACCAGGGAAGGAGAAAGGCTACAACGAAAACCCAGGTGGTCTCCATCATGAGCATTAAATCTGTTTTATGCATTATTCCGTAGCCTACCCCTGGAGGGGGACATGTTAAACAGTCCCATCCCTTGCTTACCGCACCACTTGTATCGTCCTGCACTTACAGCAGTTTTTATTGAATAAAGCAATACAACACATTTTTGCTTCTAATTGCATTTCTTTCTTACACATATGTTCATCTATGACATGTTGCATCCGTACATTTTGGTACGGCTAAATACACCAGTGGCTTATGTTTCCCGCGTTATGGTGTGATAAGTCCGAACACTTTCACAAGTGCGGCACCCCGAACTTATAGCATTATATGCATCGGCTCCGAATCATGTTCTTGGGTCAATAGTTGGGTTTGCCTGGCTCCCATGTTTTGGTACCTTACGTTCCGTTTTGTCGGCTAAGGTAGCACTGGGAGAACCACTGTGATTGCGCCCCAGTTGAGCTGGGTTAACGCCTCAGTGGAGAAAGCTAAAACTGACCGTCATGATGAGGCGAGAGCTGGTCGCTGTTCGAGAGGTTCTTTGCGAGTCCCTAAAGACTTATGCCGCTTCGAGCGAGGAGCCGAATTCTGTCCGGCCAAGGCGTTGATAGCGCCCCAAATTCGGCCTTCCGAAAACTAGGGGCTTCGCCGAAATTTAAAATTATAGAATTCTATGGCTAAGTGAGAGTGTTCAAGCATTATAAGTCCGGTTGCCTTGTTCATTGTGTTGAGCGCCTCCCTAAACGGACCCAAAAATGGGAACAAGAGCGCTCGAGTTTATCCTGAACACCCCAGCACTCGTGGCATGGGGGCTGAAGCCGACGACTTGCCATCTCTTAGATTTGATAAACAGCCATACAGAAGGTAATATTTTAAATTAACAAGCGTTTCTTAGCGCATATGAACCAAGTTTTCAGCGCACAGGATAACAAAATGCGAGTCTACTCAAATATTACATCTTTGGAGCACTCACCCGCAATAGTGCGGGCGCCCTTCAGCACACTCCTATAATACATCTCGGGCGTGCGATGCTCCTTGCCCTCTGGTGGGGGGTCCGTCACAAGCTTCTGGGCATCCATCTTGCCCCAGTGCACCTTTGCGCGAGCAAGGGCCCGACGCGCACCTTCAATACAGGCGGAGTGCTTGATGACTTCAACCCACGGACATGCATCCACCAGCCGCCGCACCAGGCCGAAGTAGCTCCCAGGCATGGCCTCCTTAGGCCACAGCCGAACTATGAGGCCCTTCATGGCCTGTTCGGCCGCCTTGTGGAGCTCGACCAGCTGCTTCAGCTGGTCGCTAAGGGGCACCGGATGTTTGGCCTCAGCATACTGAGACCAGAAGACCTTCTCCGTCGAGCTCCCCTCCTCGGCCCGGTAGAATGCGGCAGCATCGGACACGCTGCGAGGAAGATCTGCGAACGCTCCTGGAGAGCTCCGAATTCGGGTAAGCGACAGGTAATTAACACTCACATGCTTACTTTGCATGAAAAATGCCTTACCCGCTGCTATTTTGTTTACCGCCTCGATCTCCTGGAGGGCCTTGCAGGCTTCGGCCTTAGCGGCTTTGGCACTCTCAAGAGCCGTTGCAAGATCAGACTCTCGAGTCTTCGAGTCACGCTTTAGGCTCTCATGTTTCCTCACGAGATCCTGGAGCTCTTGCTGTACCTCCGCCACCCGCGCCTCCTGTTTCTCTCGCTCAGTGCGCTCCGCAGCCGCATTGCGTTCGGCCACGGCCACCGCCTCCTTCAATGTCGCCACATCGTTAGTGGCCCCTGCAATACCCCAGTTATCCTTGTCATTTTTCTTGCAACCAAATCCTTTTCTGTAAGGTACAATTTTCATAAGGTATTACTCACCTTCTTTTTCCTCGAGCTGCTTCTTGGCATGGCCGAGCTCGTTCTCGGACCGCTCGAGGTTTTCCTTCAAAGTTTTGACCTCCGCAGTCAGTGCAGCAGAGGTCAGCAGCACAGCCTGCAATCCCATATTGACATATTTTCATGACTCCTGCGTTTATCTTTCTAAAGATCCTCAGTCCGGCTTTTCTTTACGAACACTGAACCGAGCATCAGGGGCTACTGTCTATGCGGTACCATTTTACATATATTGAAATTCTTACCTCAAAGCCTATTAGAAGGCTGCTGCAGGCTTCGGTCAGCCCGTTCTTGGCGAGCTGAACTTTCTGAATCACCGCACTCATAACAGTGCGGTGTTCCTCTTCAATAGAGGCGCTATTGAGCGCCTCTAGCAAATTATCCGGCACCTCCGGTTGGACGGAGGCAGCCGGCGTCACGGTCTTGCCCTTCTTCCGAAGGGGTCGCCCGCCGGACTCCAGAGCCACTATGGGTTCCGGGGCTGAGTCCGGTGCAAAGTCCGGGAGGTTGTCCTGCGACACCTCCGGGGCCCTCTCCTCCTAGTGGGTCCCTTCCTGGGATCCCACCTCGGCATCGTCCGCATCACGGGGGGTGGAGGCAGTCGGAAGAGAATCCATATCCGACGCCCCTAAGGACCCGCTCGACGAAGTGGGGAGATCATCCTTAGGCGGACTGCAGGGTTGTATGCGGCATTAGAAAGACATAATGTGGCGGAAAACGAAAACCTTGAAGTTATTCGGGAGTCCGGATACTTACAATCTCGCCAGAGGCTTGGCCCTTGGAGGCCAGTCCTCGTCGTCGTCACTGGCGTTGGCGGAACAGTCCGGGGGAAGAGTTTTTCCCCTCTTTGACCCTTCGGCCTCCCTTGTTGGGGAGGCCTTCCTTTTCTTCCCTTCCCCCGCTGGGGGAGAGGCTTTCTTCTTATCCTCCTCGCCTTGGTGGGAGGAGTCGGCCTCGGATTCATCGTCCGATAGCACCTAAAAACGGGAACTCCTCCGAGTCCCCGTGGCCTTCTTCTTGGCCTTCTTCTCCGGCACCATGTGGGGTGCCGGAGCCAGCAGCCCCGTTAGGCGGGCGTCAGCTGGGTCCTCTGGCAATGGGGCCGGACAGATAGCCTGTGCGGCCTTCTTCAGCCAGTCCTGTCAAAGGAAAGGGAGTTTAGATCCCGCATAGAGTCAAACTATGAATAACAAGCGTCCCGTAAAGGACAATATCACTTACCTCGTGAGCTGGACGCTGCGAGCTGAATCCGCGATCTTCGGTAGCGGATGCGGGAGCCTCGGCGCCCTTGAACAGGACCTTCCAGACCTCTTCGTACATAGTGTCGAAGAGCCCATTCAAAGTCTGGTGCTGCGCCAGATCGAACTCCCACATATTGAAGCCCCGTCGTTGGCACGGGAGAATCTGGTGGATGAGCATGACCTGGACTACGTTGACAAGCTTGAGCTTCTTGTCCACCAGCTTTTGGACGCAGGCTTGGAGTCCGGTCAGCTCCTCCGGATCGCCCCAAATCCGGCCGCTCTCTTTCCAGGAGGTGAGCCATGTGGGGATGCTGGATCTGAATTCGGGGGCCGCTGCCCATTCGGGATCACGCGGCTCGGTGATGTAGAACCACCCCGATTGCCACCCCTTGATGGTTTCCACAAAGGTGCCCTCCAGCCACGTAACGTGGGACATCCTGCCCACCATGGCGCCTCCGCACTCCGCTTGGCTGCCCTTCACAACCTTCGGCTTGACACTGAAGGTCTTGAGCCACAAGCCGAAGTGGGGCTGGATGCAGAGGAAGGCCTCTCACACGACGATAAACGCCGAGATGTTGAGAATAAAATTCGGGGCCAGATCATGGAAATCTAGGCCGTAGTAGAACATGAGCCCCCAGACAAAGGGATGAAGTGGGAAGCCCAGTCTGCGGAGGAAATGGGGAAGGAATACTACCCTCTCATGGGGCCTGGGGGTGGGGATGAGCTCTCCCTCGTCGGGGAGCCGATGCGCGATGTCGCTGGACAAGTATCCGGCGCTGCGCAGCTTCTGGATATGCCCCTCCGTAACGGAGGAGGCCATCCACTTGCCTCCCGCTCCGGACATATTTGGAGAAGGTTGGGGTGAGATGTGCGGGCTTGGGCGTAGAGCTCGAGTTCGCAGAGATGGATAAGCCAAGGAGGAAGAAGGCGCAGGTAAAAGGATTAGATCTTTATCCCCTTATATGGGCGGACGGAAACATGCATCCCCACCGGCCTGATAAAACTCGCTTATCTCCCAAGCACCGCAATCAATGGCGCGGTTGGGTTACCCACGTCCGTATTGATGGGAATCCCGGAATAAGGAGAACACGATCTCTGCTTCGATAAGACGTGCCAAGGAAACCGCCTCGCTAAACGCGCTGAGATGGAACAATAAAAACAATTTGAAGGCTTGGTAGTGGTGTGACGTTACGCCACAAAATACGTCAGCAGATTGAACTTGTGTAATATTATTTCTCTCTACGGTTGTATGTGGAATTTATTTTGTAGAGCCGGACACTATCCTGGTGTTCACAATCTTCTATAAATTATTCGGAAGAGGAACTCGCCTTGCAAAGCCGAAGACAACATGCGCGACGGACTCGTCGTCATTGAAGCCTGGTTCAGGGGCTACTGAGGGAGTCCCGGACTAGGGGGTGTCCGGATAGCCGAACTACCATCATCGGCCTGACTCCAAGACTATGAAGATACAAGATTGAAGACTTCATCCCGTGTCCGGATGGGACTTTCCTTGGCGTGGAAGGCAAGCTTGGCGATACGGATATGTAGATCTCCTACCATTGTAACCGACTCTGTGTAACCCTAGCCCTCTCCGGTGTCTATATAAACCGGATGGCTTTAGTCCATAGGACGAACAACAATCATACCATAGGCTAGCTTCTAGGGTTTAGCCTCCTTGATCTCGTGGTAGATCTACTCTTGTAACCCACATCATCAATATTAATCAAGCAGGACGTAGGGTTTTACCTCCATCAAGAGGGCCCGAACCTGGGTAAAAACATCGTGTCCCTCGTCTCCTATTACCATCCGCCTAGACGGACAGTTCGGGACCCCCTACCCGAGATCCGCCGGTTTTGACACCGACACCCATCTTTTGGGATGTCCACCATGTAAATGTAGTATGACGAGGTGGCCTTCCAGTGCCCTGTAGGCGCTGGTTCTTGGTCGTCTCCTGCATCGTCGTCCATACCGTCGATGTCTTCAGAGTTGAAGTCGAGCATGTCGGTTAAATCATCGACAGTGGCTACGAAGTGGGTGGTGGGTGGGCTTTGAATTTCTTCATCTTCCGCATCCCAACCTTCCTAACCATAGTCCGGCCAGGGCTCTCCTGATAAAGAGAGAGACTTTAGTGAATTCAGGATGTCGCCAAAGGGCGAGTGCTAAAAGATGTCCACGGCGGTGAATTCCATGACCAGCGCCCAATCGGATTCGATTGGCAGGGGCGCGGAAGGTTCGGAGTCCGGAGAGGAGTCCGGCACCTTGGAGTTACGAGCCTTGCAAAGGACAGGGATGGTGTTTGGCTCAATCACCATAGAGATCGCAGCCCCCGAGGCGGTGTCCAGCCACCCGTCCTCGATCGGCGCAGTCGGCTCCGAGCTAAGGGTCGGAGCGGACACTGGTGCGGCCTCCAAGGCACTGTTCGGCGGCAGAGCTAGATCATGCCCATCGTGACAGTGCGGCACGCTTGGTTATGGCTCGAACCCGTCGAAGATCAAGTCTCCGCGGACATCAGCCGTGTAGTTCAAACTTCCAAACCTGACCTGATGGCCAGCGGCGTAGCTTTCAATCTGCTCCAAATGGCCAAGCGAATTGGCCTGCAGTGCAAAGCCGCCGAATACGAAGATCTGTCCGGGGAGAAAAGTCTCACCCTGGACCGCATCGTTGTTGATGATCGGAGGAGCCATCGGGCCTAAAGATGACGACACAAAGGAACTCTCAATGAAAGCACCAATGTCGGTGTCAAAACCGGAGGATCTCGGGTAGGGGGTCCCGAACTGTGCATCTAGGCAGATGGTAACAGGAGACAAGGGACACGATGTTTTTACCCAGGTTCGGGCCCTCTCGATGGAGGTAAAACCCTACTCCTACTTGATTGATATTGATGATATGGGTAGTACAAGAGTAGATCTACCATGAGATCAGAGAGGCTAAACCCTAGAAGCTAGCCTATGGTATGATTGTTGTTTCTTCCTATGGACTAAAACCCTCTGGTTTATATAGGCACCGAAGAGGGTTAGGGTTACACAGAGTCGGCTACAATGGTAGGAGATCTACATATCCGTATTGCCAAGCTTGCCTTCCACGCCAAGGAAAGTCCCATCTGGACACGGGACGAAGTCTTCAATATTGTATCTTCATAGTCCAGGAGTCCGGCCAAAGGTGATAGTTCGGCTATCCGGACACCCCCTAATCCAGGACTCCCTCAGCCTTCTTCAGGTCAGCCTTATTCGCATGATTTTCTTTTTCAAGAAGCTCATACCGGTTGGCGGCGTTTTCTAGCTCCACAACCATTTCGGCTCTTTTGTCTTCGCTCCGGCGACGAGCAGCCTGTTCGGCTCTCAACTCTTCGGCCGCCTTTAGGGCAGCCGCATTGCTCGCCAGGGCTTGTTCCTTGGCCAGGGCAAGTTCCGCCCTCAGGGCTTCCACGGCAGCAACACCATCTGCAGTGCAAACATATAACATTAGCATTATGCTCCTCTCAGTTTTTCCTACAAAAAATAATAAGGAAAGCAGAGCACATACCTTGTGACTCGTTCAGCCGCTCGTTCACCAGTGTGATATCGGCATCAATATCTTCAACGGACCGTTCGGCTACCGGATCCTTAGACACCTGCGCATAAATACAGCACGATCATTACTTACACAATATGATCCTCTGTTTGCCGCCTAGGGTGGACAACCAGAATCTCAGGGGCTACTATCCATATGGATCACACCTAGCATCTATGTCACAGCCAAAAAATATGTATTTTTCATTACATACCTCAAAGCCTCTATGCAGGCTCGTAAAGGCTTCATTCAACCCGCTTGTGGCGGATGAAATCTTCTTGAGCACCGTGCTCATTAATGAACGGTGCTCCTCTGAAAGATCATCTTGCTCCAGAAGGCCCGTCAGTGTGTCCGACCGGACGCCGAATTATGCTGGACCCTTCTTATCGCCCCCCGTGGGAGCTAAACGCTCCGGGCTCAGGGCGGCCGAAGTACTAGCTTCTGGCTTCGGCAGATCTAGACTCCTCCGCGATGACACCTCGGGGTCGCCCGCCTCATGAGGCGGAGAGGTTGGTGGGGTCTCACTCTCCATCATCTCCGAAGGAAGATCCCCTCAGACGAACTCTGTCGAGAAGAGCTGCTAGCCGGACTGCAAAGAATAGATCTTGGTTATTGTTCTCGAAGAAGGAAGTAGTACTTTCGTATTTACGATTAACTTACAGCTCGGCTGAGGGCTGGCCCGTTGGCGGGCATGGCGCGGTGAGGACGCCCTTCCGGGCAGGGCCCCCTGGTGAAGCTTTCTTCCCTTGTCTGGGCACCTCCGTCTCCAAGTCTTTGGAGGAGGCCCTTTTCTTCCCGCGAGGGGAGGAGGCCTTAGATTCCCCTCCCCGACTATCCTCCTTTGGGGAGGTAGCAATTCCCCCGGTTTGGATGCGCAATGTGTGAAGTTCTGCTTCTCTGTTCTTCCCTTTGTCTTTCCCTGAGGGCACTTTACTTAGCACACAGCCAAGCATCTTGGCTATAGCGGGACTTGGCGAGCCTTCGGGAAGTGGCGCCGGACACCTAATTCTCTCCGCCTTACTGAGCCATTCCTGGCCACGGAGGATTTTCAGAATAATGACTATGACAAAAATAGACGAAGTGTTCGGTTTCTGGGTTGCTTACTTGGGTATCTTGGCGATTGCAGCTCAGGCCCGCATCCTCGGTGGTATTCGGACACTTTACTTTTGGTCCGAAGAATAATTTACACATTCCTTCGATCGTCAGGCCGAAGAAGTGCAGAATGGTCCGCGGACCCTCTGGATTGAACTCCCACATCCGGAGAGGCCGGCGTTTGCACGGCAACATCCGTTGGATTAGCACTACCTGAATAATGCTGACAAGGCTAATGTCCCTCTCAAGAAGCTCCCGGATACGGCTCTGCAATGGTGGTACATCACTAGCAGATCCCCAATCCCGTCCTATATTGGTCCATGACGCCAGTTGAGAAGGAGGGCCCGAACCAAAGTCGGGGGCAGCCACCCACTTTGTGCCTCTGGGAGCCGTGACGTAAAACCACCTCCGCTGCCATAGATCGGACACCTCTGGGAAGGAGCCCTCTGGCCATGGGGCACCGACATTCCTGCTTATCAGAGCACCTCCGCACTCCGCGTGTCGCCCCTCAGTCATCTTCGGGTTCACATTGAAGGTCTTGAGCCATAAGCCGGAGTGGGGAGTGACATGGAGAAAAGCTTCGCACACAACGATGAACGACGAGATATGGAGGATAGCGTCCGGAGCTAGATCGTGAAAATCTAACCCGTAATAGAACATGAGCCCTCTCACAAAGGGATCAAGGGTGAAGCCCAAGCCACGGAGGAAGTGAGAAACAAATACGACGCTCTCGTTGGACTCTGGAGTAGGGATGACCTGCCTTGGAGCAGGAAGCCTGTGCTTAATGTCGGCGATCAGATATCCGACCTCCCTAAGCTTCGCAATGTCCTCCTATGTGACCGAGGAGGCCACCCACCAGCCTTGAAGGTTGGATCCGGACATGGTGGAGAATCCGGGGTGCTTGAGCTTGGGTTTCGGGTGTTAGAACTCGAGATGCGAAGAGGTGCAAGGGTGGTGGAAAAGAGGGATAGGCCTCGACCCCTTTATAAAGGGGGTGAATATCAAGCGTCCTCAGTGTAACCGCTCGGGACTTGCTTAAAAACGTGGAGTCATACCAACAGGCGTCATGGGGTTGCACACTCCCGTATTGATGGAAAATCCCACGATAAGGGGAAGCACGATCTCTGCTTTGGCAGAATGTGCCAATAAAACCGCCTCGCAACACGTATCGAGGTAGGCCAAGAAAAACCGGTTCGTGTTGGTCCAGACCACGGCATAGGAGCACACCGTACAAAAATTGCCAGCAGATCAGATTTATGAAGTGTTATGCTCTCTACAAAGGTGTGCAGAAATTATCTTGCAAAGCCAGACACAATCATCGATCTACTTTGGAGTACTCGGAGATGGAACTCGCCTTGCAGTGCCGAAGACAAAACTGTGCGCTGGACTCATCGTCATTGAAGCCTGGTTCAGGGGCTACTGAGGGAGTCCTGGATTAGGGGGTACCCGGACAGCCGGATTATATACTTTGGCCGGACTGTTTGACCGTGAAGATACAAGACTCAAGACTTCGTCCCATGTCCGGATGGGACTCTCCTTTGCGTGGAAGACAAGCTGGGCGATCAGGATATTATATTTCCTTCTTTGTAACCGACTCCATGTAAATTCTAGCCCTCTCCGGTGTCTATATAAACCGGAGAGTTTAGTCCTTAGAGACAGAATCATAATCATCATAGGCTAGCTTCTAGGGTTTAGCCTCTATGATCTCGTGGTAGATCAACTCTTGTAACACCCATATCATCAATATCAATCAAGCAGCAAGTAGGGTTTTACCTCCATCGAGAGGGCCCGAACCTGGGTAAACACTGTGTCCCTTGCCTCCTGTTACCATTAGCCTTAGACGCATAGATCGGGACCCCCTACCCGACATCCGCCGGTTTTGACACCGACACCCGTGGATTCGGCTAGCCATGGATTGTCAAAGAATGGTGGAAAAAGAATAAAATTTATTTTATGTTTGGGAATCACCTATGATATATCTAGCATGTAAAGTATTGGAAACTTCTCCGTTGTTTTCATTGACAGGAAAAGCATGCCTCTCAAAATTTTATCTCTCAATTTAAGCTTTGAGCTCTGGCACCTCTACAAATCTGTTCTTCCCTCTGCGAAGGGCCTATCTATTTACTTTATGCAATTTTTATTTGAGTCTCCATTTTCACTTATAAAACACCAACTAGGGAGCACTATGATCATACTTGTGCATTAGATGTAGCTAATATTCGAGCGTGTCTCATGAATGGATCAATGATTGAGCAGGATGGGCTAGGGACAACTTTCTTTTGTGTTGTTATTTTGAAAGACATGGTTGCGTGGTTATATGCTTGAGTATTGAAGTCTTCGTGTCAACTATACACTATTACTTTGAATTATCTAAAAGTCCAAACGGTCATGCTAGAAAAGAAAATAATACGTGATGAACATGTTCGGCAACATTCCACATCAAAAATTATGTTTTTATCGTTTACCTACTCGAGGACGAGAAGGAATTGATCTTGGAGATGCTGATACGTATTCAACATATCTATAATTTTTTATTGTTCTTTGTTGTTATATTATCATTCTTGGATGTTTTATAATCATTTTATAGCAACTTTATATAATTTTTTGGGACTAGCCTATTGACATAGTGTTCAGTACCAGTTGCTATTTTTTGCTATTTTTTTTGCTTTGCAGAATATCAGTACCAAACGAAGTCGAAATGCCAGGAAACTTTTTGGAGATTTTTTCAGACCAGAAGACAACTTGAGAGCCAAGAAAGCACCTGCGGGGAGGCCCATGGGGTCCACCACCCACCAAGGCACGCTAGAGGCCCCTAGCGCGCCCTGATGGGTGGTGGGGCCCACGGAGACCTCCTCCACCGCTTCTTAGCTCTATAAATACTCAGATATTCCAGAAACCGTCGGCGAGTCGATGAAAAACAATTCCAGCCGGCGCAAGTTCCAGAACCACGAGATCCAATCTAGAACCATATTCAGGCAGCTTGCCGGAGGGGAACACAATCACGGAGGGGTTCATCATCCTCATTGGTGCTCATCCGATGATGCGTGAGTAATTCACCACAGACATACGGGTCCGTAGGCAGTAGCTAGATGGCTTCTTCTCTCCTTTTGATTCTGAATACAATGTTCTCCTCGATGTTCTTGGAGATCTATTTGATGTATTGACTTTTCGTGGTGCGTTTGTTGGGATCCGATGAAGTGCGAGTTTATGATCAGATCTATATCCATGAATATTATTTGAGTCCTCTTTGATCTCTTATATGCATGTTTATAGCCTCGTATTTCTTCTCTGTAACTTTGTTTTGGTTTGGCCAACTAGATTGATGTGATAGAAGGGGTAGTGATGTCTGCTAGAACTATGTCGGCATTTCCCCAAAGAGGAAGGGATGATGCAGTATAGCGACGATAGGTATTTCCCTCAGTGATGAGACCAAGGTTATCGAACCAGTAGGAGAACCTCCTCACACCACGTAAACAACACCTGCACACAAATAACAAATACTCGCAACCCGACGTGTTAAAGGGGTTGTCAACCCGTTTCAGGTACGGCGCCTCAAGTAGGCAAATAACATGAGGTAAAAACTGGTAGATAGGATGAATAGATCGCGGAACAAATAAATTGCAGCAAGGTATTTTTGTATTTTTGGTTTAATAGATCTGAAAATAAATGCAAGAGAAAATAGGGCGCAAAGGCAAATATGATGAAAAGAGACCCGAGGGCCGTAGGTTTCATTAGTGGCTTCTCTCGAGAAAAATAGCAAACGATGGGAAAACAATTACTGTTGGGCAATTGATAGAACTTCAAATAATCATGACGATATCCAGGCAATGATCATTATATAGGAATGAAGGAAATATGCCCTAGAGGCAATAATAAAGTTATTATTTATTTCCTTAATTCATGATAAATGTTTGTTATTCATGCTAGAATTGTATTAACCAGAAACTTAGTACATGTGTGAATACATAGACAAAACATATAGTCCCTAGTATACCTCTACTTGACTAGCTCGTTAATAAAAGATGGTTATGTTTCCTAACCATAGACATGTGTTGTGGTTTGATGAACGGGATCACATCATTAGGACAATGATGTGATGGACATGACCCATTCGTTTGCTTAACATTATGATCGTGTTAGTTTCATTGCTACTGCTTTCTTCATGACTTATACAAGTTCCTCATACTAGGAGATTATGCAACTCCCGAATACCGGAGGAACACTTTATGTGCTACCAAACGTCACAACGTAAATGGTTGATTATAAAGGTGCTCTATAGGTGTCTTCGAAGGTGTTTGTTGGGTTGGCATAGATCAAGATTAGGATTTGTCACTCCGTGTTTCGGAGAGAGGTATCTCTGGGCCCTCTCGGTAATACTCATCACTATAAGCCTTGCAAGCATTGTGACTAATGAGTTAGTTGCGGGATGAAGTATTACAGAATGAGTAAATAGACTTGCCCGTAACGAGATTGAACTAGGTATTGAGATACCAACGATCGAATCTCGGGCAAGTAACATACCGATGACAAAGGGAACAACGTATGTTGTTATGCGATTTGACCGATAAAGATCTTCGTAGAATATGTAGGAACCAATATGAGCATCCAGGTTCCGCTATTGTTTATTGACAGGAGACGTGTCTCGGTCATGTCTACATAGTTCTCGAACCCGTAGGGTCCGCACGCTTAACGTTCAATGATGATTGGTATTATAAGTTTATGTGATATGATGTACCAAAGATTGTTTGGAGTCCTGGATATGATCATGGACACGACGAGGAGTCTCAGAATGGTCGAGACATAAAGATTGATATATTGGACGACTATATTCGGACACCGGAAGTGTTCCGGAGAAGTTTCAGATATAACCAGAGTGCCGGAAGGGTTATCGGAACCACCGGAGAAGTAATGGGCCTTATTGGGCCTAGGGGAGGGAGGGAGGGGCGGCCAGGGGCTGGCCGCGCGCCCATGAGCCTAGTCCGAATTGGACTAGGGGGAGGGGCGGTGACGGTGTCCTGGACTAAGGGGTACTCAACGCGTCGTCTCCCGATCAGTTGGATTGGGCCGAGGACCCCCATGGCCGTATACTCATGGGCCAGTCTGGACAGCTGCCGCATATAAGGAAGAATCCACAAGACTTGGCGATCAAGACAATGACTCCTCCCCCACCAACGTATTCGGCTAGGACTCTTGTTATCCTGGGCCTCTGGTGCATTATATAAACCGGGGCCAGGCTAGTCGATAGACATATACAACAACAATCATACCATAGGCTAGCTTCTAGGGTTTAGCCTCCTTGATCTCGTGGAGATCTATTTATGTAATACCCACATCATCAATATTAATCAAGCAGGACGTAGGGTTTTACCTCCATCAAGAGGGCCCGAACCTGGGTAAAACATCGTGTCCCTTGTCTCTTGTTACCATTGATCATAAGACGCACTGCTTGGGACCCCCTACCCGAGATCCGCCGGTTTTGACACCGATATTGGTGCTTTCATTGAGAGTTCCACTGTGTGATCGGCGAAAGGATCAATGGCTCGACTACAGGTCAACTGCGACGTCGGCTTCTTTGTCACCAGCTCGACTGGTCACCTTGGCTTGACCAAGGACTGCGCCCTACCTCCGATCATCACGTTCGGATGAAGGCCTTCATCAAAACCAACTCCGATCTCTATCAAGATCATGGAGGAGTCATCCATGGAGCTTGGGGGCTCAACGTCAACATTGCCCTCACGCGACCGTGCTGTTTTTCTGGACAGCAAACTTGTATCCACCACCACCACCTCCTCGAGTGTCTCTGAAATGATTACTTCGGTGGAATTATGCGGAATTAAGTCTACAACAACCCTGCAAAAATTTCGTCGAGTTCCGATGGAGGAATCTCCGGCAATCTCCGATATACCGGAGCCCTGTTGAATCTGGACGAGAATCTGGACGAGTTTAGAGCGTGGTGTCCAGCATCTAGCTCGGTTGTCCTTTGGAAGATCCAACCGCTGATTTGCTGCGGAATTCTGATATCTACCACCTTCCAAAAATTCAGCTAGATCCGACCGTCCAAACTCCGGAAAACTTCCGATTAGTGCATCACTTTTCGGATCTGTTTTCTGCGCGAGAACAAATCCGACCCGAATTCATTTTTCTTATGAACGGGATCTCGGACATCCTTTTTGAAGGAAGTTTTCATATGGGGTGTTGTGTTTTATTCTCAAACACATCCCAGTAGTATTAAAAGTATTCTTGCAATACAAACTTCATCGTCGCGCCGGTGTCAAACCAGCCCGACAACATCACTCCATGGTGGCCGACCTGTGTTAGACACGTCGTCGCTTTGTTGAGCCGAGCTCAATTTCTTCGGATCATCATCTCGGCCAGCCGAACAATAGTTCGGCATCGCGAAGGATAAATTGTCACCCACATCGCCGCCCCACGGATTACACGGAGCGGGCACACCAGCATCGTCGCGCGGTCACTTCATCAAGCCAGCATTGATCACGTCACAAGCTACGACCTGCATCGGCATGGCCGAACTGTTGCTTCATCGAGCCGGTGTCCATCACGTCGAATTACTTCAACACCTCGGCTGACACATCTCCTCACTGACCTGCTCCGTCTCCTCGCCTAGACTGGGAGCTTCGTCATCCCTTCATCAACTTACCCTGGAGACTCCGGCGTCACCGGCCAACCAGCTTCATCACATTAGCTGGACCACGGGCTTTGCCTCGGCGAGCCAGCCTTTGCCAGCATCGTCATCACCCATCGGGCAATGGGTGTGCGGATCGAGTCCCAATTTTGGGAGTAACCTTTCTTCGAACCGCTACAACAAATAAACCAGGTGCTATTAATCCCAGCAATTTTTGCTTGTTCGGGTTTATTTTTCCCAAGGAATTATTACTCTGGTTTGTTCCATCATCTATACGTAGGTCTATCAAATGGTGGCCGCATTAACGACGATCGTATGGTGGTTCGGTCAGTTTCCGTACATATTCCGGCAAACGCCGCATCCGGAACTCGAACCGACCTATGAATTCAGGCCTTGCCATGCCTTTACCGCATCACGCCGCTGCCCTGCATCGACATTGACTTCGGCGCCAGGCCATATTTATTTTATTACTCACTTTGCATAAATTATTTTTTATGCAATGATTTTTTTATTATTATTACTATTATCTCTGGTTTGCACTATTTTTTGTGCACAGGAAAATGATCCAGCCGGACTATATCCTTTGGCGTCACCTCGGCTGGACGGGGGGCTTCGTCAACACTTCATTACCCCATGCCAGGGACTTTGGCATCACCCTGCCGTCTTGCATTGACTATGCTATGTCACCACTTCGGAGTGCCGAGCTCTTTGCTCCGCCACCTCGGGACCGGCTCGGGGATGGAACCTTGTCCTGCATCAAGCTCGGACCGCGTCATCAATACCGAACACATCAACCAGCTAAGTTGTCTTCATACTCAAAGTTTTAAATTTTTAACTTGTGTTCGGCTCGGCAAAGCATTATACTTTTTTGGAAAAAAGTTGCTTGTAAAAATTTCCTTGTCCAAACTTTGTTTGTGACACGCAAATTCAAATACCCCGTTTACTTGGGGGCTTCCTTTATGAAGCTTTTTCCTCTTGCATATGGTTATACTTGTACGGCTTCGTTCCTTGTTCGTGTATTACGCCACAATATGCACCATATTGACTTAAGCGATTTGCAAGCTGGGTTGCCTGGCTCCTGTGCTTACCCCTACGTTCCCGATTGTTCGGCTAGGGAGTAAAGGGAGCACCTCTGCGATTGTCACGATCGGGTCAACCGAGCCGGACCTCAGACTAGGTGAAGCCGAAAGCTAGCGCTCTTATTGTTTTCAATCATGGTCGGCACACAACGGAACTCATGAGTACAAAAAATCTATTGCACAAGTCTCATAATAACAATGAGCACCGACGAAAGGTATCGGTGGGGGTACTATTTTCTTCGAAGATGCTTCTTACTCTTCGCAGTAATATAGCATAAGTTCCCTGAGCGCGCTTTGTCTGTTATAGCCTTATGGCCTGATTGCCTGGTTATTGGAAACACCGTCGATATTCTCGACAGATGGAATACATAACACTTTTCGGTCCTTGACCGAAGAGGGAGAAGCCGACGGTTGGTTAAGACGCGTTTAAAGTTCGGTTGAACATAGATATGATATAAGTACTTCGGTCCATGCAGTCATTCTTTTACCCAAGTCACTTGGGGGCTCTTAAATTTATATGAGCCATTTTATGATAAGTGTTTTTCTTCTTAGTCGTTGCAAAGTTTTTATTATTTATCACTCCTTTTTTCGACACAAGTGTGCGGTCACTAGCCGTAGGCTGACCCGCTTGAAGTTTTGAGATAGGATGTGTCATATTAAAGCACGACAGAAGCACCTTTTTTTTCTAAAGTCCAGTTTTCGGATTGGCACCGAACACTTGATCTAGTTCGGACCTTAACCTTTTGAATAAGTTTTTTGGCTTTTCGAGCCCATGGCACTTTTAAACTATTTGTGTGTTTTCAGCACAAGTCTCGCAGTGCAACGCCGGACACCTTTAGATATTCGGCAAAAACATTCTCGGATATTGCTATATATGCATCGGTTTCTAATTGTGTCTTCGGTCAATAGTTGGGTTGCCCGGCTCCTGTGCTTGTCTCCTATGTTCCGCTTTGTTCGGCTAGGTGTGCAAAGGGAGAACCACTGCGATTGTGCTTCCAGCTTACATGGTTAAGCACCTCAGTGGAGAAAGCCGAAAACTGACTGTCAGAATAAGCGTAAATTGGTCGGTGATTCGATGACGGCGTTAAACGACGGGACATTTATAACAATGGCCGCAGTGTTTATGGCTTGACCTCGACTGTCGCCGAACACTACCGGGGGCTATTAACTGGCCTCCCAAACTAAATCCTCAATATTTTGCTCTTACATTGGAGCTGAGGTTTCATGATCATGCTTAGCATGACAACCCAAAGAAAGGAACCGATAGCGGGACTATTTTCTTTGGAAGACATTTCTTCTGTTAAACAGTAATATAACATGTCTCTCCGCGTACCTTTGTTTATAAAACCATATGGCCAGATTGTCTTGTTTGTTGTAAATCTTTGCCCTCATAAAGGCTTTATAAAGTAGGACAAACACTCGTCGGCTATTGGCCGTTGAGGTGGAAGCCGATGGTCGGTCAACAAAGTTTTGTACAATGCGGATCCGAGCATTAATGATGTAAAGTACTTGGATACATAGAGTCATTACACATAATTTGTGATTTTACTATGGATATCGATCCTTAATTCGGCCTCCCGTGCCCGCATTAAGGCTTGGGGGCTACTGGGCTTCGGGCTTATTATTTACAAATATTAAAAGGGCACATCGATCCCCTAATCTGGTGTTGCCACCCGACCACTGTCTCGGGGGCTACTGCATTGCCCGTTCAATGCAGAAAATTTTAAGTGCAATATAGTTTCCGAGGAGATTTTGATCCTCAGGTTGGTCGGCCGCACCCAACTTGAGTCTCGAGGACTGAGCACGTTGCTTTTTGTGTCCCGAAGTATTCTGCCGAGCTAGGACTTGATCCTCAGGCCGATTTTACAAATCAACCCGAGTCTCACCGGTTACTGGGATCAACGGTCTTATGTCATCCTTCAGGTGCATCTCGGGTTTTAGACCGATACACACCTTGAGGGCTACTAGCTATATATCTCGTCAGAGAATAAATGGCATCAATAAAAAATATTGACAAAATCGGCCCACATTCGGGGAGGTGCACCACCTCGGAAGCAGTCCGGCATAAGGCTCGGGCGCTAGTGGCCGGCTCCATAGAGGGCATTTCCGGCATTAAGCTCGGCTAAACTCCTTCAAACTTCTTTGAACCAAGGTGATTTACGACACCTCGGATACATTCCGGCGTTGGAGCTCGGATACATAGTCCAGCGTTGGAGCTCGGATACAGTCCAGCGTTGGAGCTCGGATACATAGTCCGGTGTTGGAGCCGGGAAGCAGTCCGGCATTGGTGCTCGGTTGCAAAAGATACCTCGAATGCAGTCCGGCGTTGGAGCTCGGACGCAAGAGGACGTTGCCGCCCGGGAACAACTTCAAACCCGAGGCATGGCATAAAAATAACAAGGCATCGATAAAGGCCGTAAAATTAAAGGGGCTACTCGGATACCCGATGTGTAAACTCGTCGAATGCATTTCGAAGATCGTCAAGATAGAAGATGAGAAGATTTGTTGAACCAGTTTTCAAGACCGGCAACCGAAGATGAAGAACAATTCGGAAGAATCGAGGAGCATCCCTAACTTGAAGACCGGTTCAGGGGGCTACTGACGGTGTCCTGGACTAAGGGGTACTCAACGCATCGTCTCCCGATCAGTTGGATTGGGCCGAGGACCCCCATGGCCGTATACTCATGGGCCAGTCCGGACAGCTGCCGCATACAAGGAAGAATCCACAAGACTTGGCGATCAAGACAATGACTCCTCCCCCACCGACGTATTTGGCTAGGACTCTTGTTATCCTAGGCCTCTGGTGCATTATATAAACTGGGGCAGGCTAGTCAATAGACATATACAACAACAATCATACCATAGGCTAGCTTCTAGGGTTTAGCCTCCTTGATCTCATGGTAGATCTACTCTTGTAATGCCCACATCATCAATATCAATGAACCAGGACGTAGGGTTTTACCTCCATCAAGAGGGCCCGAACCTGGGTAAAACATCGTGTCCCTTGTCTCCTGTTGCCATTGATCCTAAGACGCACTGCTTGGGACCCCCTACCCGAGATCCGCCGGTTTTGACACCGACAGGCGGCGCCTCCTCCTTCCTTCTCTTCCCCCTCCTTCCTTCTTCTCCTAGTAGGACTAGGAAAGGGGGAGTCCTACTCCTACTACGAGGAGGATTCCTCCCCCCTTGGCGTGCCTATGAGGGCCGACCGGACTCCCATCTCCTCTTTATATACGGGGGAGGGGGCACCCCAAAGACACACAAGTTGACAATTCTTTTAGCCGTGTGCTATGCCCCCTCCATAGTTACACACCTCGGTCATATCGTCGTAGTGCTTAGGCGAAGCCCTGCGCCGGTAACTTCATCATCACCGTCACCATGTCGTCGTGCTGACGAAACTCTCCCTAGACCTCAGCTAGATCTAGAGTTTGTGGGACGTCACCGAGCTGAACGCATGCAGATCACGGAGGTGCTGTACCTTGGTGCTAGGATCGGTCGGATCGTGAAGACGTATGACGACATCAACCGCGTTGTCATAACGCTTTCGCTTTCGGTCTACAAGGGTACCTAGACAACACTCTTCCCTCTTGTTGCTATGCATCACCTAGTGATAGATCTTGTGTGATCGTAGGAATTTTTTTGAAATTATCGTGTTCCCTAACAAGGCATCACATCCAAGATTTGTAAACCGACTCCTGCCTACATCTACTACTATTACTCCACACATCGACCGCTATCCATCATGGATCTAGTGCATTAAGTTCATGAGAAAACAGAGTAATGCAATAAGAACGATGACATGATGTAGACGAGAACCGTTTATCTATTGCCGCAGATATAGATCTCATCTTGTTATCCTTAGTAGCAACAATACATACGTGTTGGTTCCCCTTCTGTCACTGGGAGCAAGCACCGTAAGATCAAACCCACTACAAAGCACCTCTTCATTTGCAAGATAAGTAGATCAAGTTGGCCAAACAAAACCCAAATATCAGAGAAGAAATACGAGGCTATAAGCAATCGTGCATATAAGAGATCAAAGAAGACTCAAATAACTTTCATGGATAAAAACATAGATCTAATCATAAACTCAAAGTTCATCGGATCCCAAGAAACACACCGCCAAAAGACTTACATCATATGGATCTCCAAGAGACCATTGTATTGATAATCAAGAGAGAGAGAGAGAGAGAGAGAGAGAGAGAGAGGGAGAGAGAGAGAGAGGAAGCCATCTAGCTACTAACTACGGACCCGTAGGTCTACAAAGAACTACTGATGCATCATAGGAGAGGCACCAATGGAAGTGGTGAACCCCTCCATGATGGTGTCTATATTGGATCTGGTGGTTCTGGACTCTGCGGTGGCTGGATCAATATTTCGTCAACTCCCGTAGGGTTTCTGGAATATTGTGGTATTTATAGAGCAAAGAGGCGGTTCGGGGGGCACCCAAGGTGGGCACAACCCACCAGGGCGCGCGCGCCTGGGCCTCCTGGCGTGCCCTGGTGGGTGCTGCTCCCCTCGAGCAGCCCCTGAGGTGCTTATTTGGTCCATTGGCTTTCTTCTGACCCAAAAAAATTCCTCCAGGAGTTGTGTTGCATTTGGACTCTATTTGATATTGATTTCCTGTGATGTAAAAAACATGCAGAAAATAGCAACTAGCACTGGGCACTATGTCAATAGGTTAGTACTAAAAAATGATATAAAATGATTGTAAAACATCCAAGAATGATAATATAACAGCATGGAACAATCAAACATTATAGATACATTGGAGACGTATAAGCATCCCCAAGCTTAATTCCTGCTCGTCCTCGAGTAGGTAAATAACAAAAACATAATTTTTGATGTGGAATGTTGCCTAACATGTTCATCACATTTCTTTTCTTTATAGCATGGACATATGTACTTTTATATTATTCAAAGAAATAGTCTAGTTTTGACATGAAGACTTTAATACTCTAGCATACCAACAAGCAACCATGTCTTTCAAAATATCAACACTAAAGCAAGTTATCCCTAGCCCATCATGCTCAATCATTGATCCATTCATGAAACACACTCGAATATTAGCTACACCCAATGCTCAAATACGATCATAGTGCCCCTTAGTTGGTGCTTTATAAGAGAAGATGGAGACTCAAGTTCAAAATAAAAATTGCATAAGTAAAAGAAAGGCCCTTCACGGAGGGAAGTAGTGATTTGTAGAGGTGCCAGAGCTCAAAGGTTAAATTGAGAGATAAAAAATATTTTTTAGAGGCATACTTTTCCCACCAACGAAAACAACTTGGAGCATCCCAACACTTTCCATGCTAGATACAACATAGGCGGTTCCCAAACAGAAAATAAAGTTTATTCCTTTTTCCACCATTACTTTCACTTTCCATGGCTAACCGTATCCACGGGTGCCCTCCATACCAACACTTTACAAGGAATTTATTATTTGATAACATAAAGTAAATTCATTATTCATTTCGGACTGGGCATCCCTAGTACCTTTGCCGTACTCTCATGCAATGACAAGTTAATAAACACTCATCGTGAGAATAACACATCTAGCATAGAAAATATTGGCTACCCTTTACCGCTTTGCGAGTAGTAGAGCACGCAAAAGAGAAATTTATTTTGAACATTAGAGATGGCACATGCAAATTTTCTTAGAACGGCATGGAAATAACGCATATAGGTAGGTATAGTGGACTCATATGGCAAAACTGGTTTAAAGGGTTTTGGATGCACAAGTAGTGGTCATACTTAGTGCAAAATGAAGGCTAGCAAAAAGATTGAGAAGCGACCACCCAAAAAGCAAAGAATCTCGTACCCAAGCATTAAGCATAAGTAACACCGAATGATGCACCATAAGTATGATATAAATTTCATTGCAGAACTATTGACTTTCATGCTTGCATAGGGAATCACAAACCTTAACATCAATATTCTTACTAAAGCACAATTACTCATCAACATGACTCACATATCATATCGTCATATCTCAAAACCATTACTAAGAATCAAGTTTATTTTGTCCAATGATCTTCATGAAAGTTTTTATTATATCCTCCTTGGATATCTATCACTTTGGGACTATTTCCATATGTTGCTTTTGATAAGCTCAAACAAATATAAGTGAAGATCACGAGCATAATTTTTTTTCTTTCTCTCAAAATAATCTAAGTGAAGCAAGAGAGAATTTCTTAAAATTTACAACTCCCAAATAAATCTAAGTGAAGCATGAGAGCATTTCTTCAAAAATAACAAAGCACACCATGCACAAAAAGATATAAGTGAAGCACTAGAGCAAATCCATGGCTCTTAAAATTTAAGTGAAGCATAGGTGCAAGTATAGCATAATTTTTGGCTCTCTTAAAAGGGTGTGTCTAGCAAGGATTCAACACTTAAAACAAAAATCAACACAAGCAAAGACTCATATCATACAAGACGCTCCAAGCAAAACTCATATCATGTGATGAATAAAAATATAGTTTCAACTAAAATACCGATGGTCGTTAGAAGAAAGCGGGGATGCCACTCGGGGGCATCCCCAAGCTTAGTTGCTTGCTAATTCTTTGAATATTATCTTGGGGTGCCTCGGGCATCCCCAAGCTTAGCCTTTTTCTTATCCTTGTTCCTTCATCCATCGTAAGATAACCCAAAACTTGAAAACTTCAATCACACAAAACTCAAACAAAACCTTCGTGAGATCCGTTAGTATAAGAAACCAAACCACTACTATAAGTACTGTAGAAAACCTATTCTTATTTTGTTTTTGCATTATATCTACTGTATTCCAATCTTTTATATGGCAAAAACTCATCAAAGAAAACCATAGAATCATCAAAACAAGCACACAACGCAAAGAAAACAGAATCTGTCAGAAACAGAACAGTCTGTAGCAATCTGAAAATTTAGAATACTTCTGTAACTCCAAAAATTATGAAATAAACTTTTGGACGTGAGGAATTTGTATATAAATTCTCTACAAAAATAATCAACTTCAAAGCACTCTTCTATAAAAAATGAGAACGAATCTCGTGAGCGCAAAACTTTCTCTTTTTCAGGAAGATCAAATAAACTTTCACCCAAGTCTTCCCAAAGGTATTGCTTGGCACAAACACTAATTAAAACACAAAAAACACAATCATAACAGTAGCATAATTGTGCTAGCACTCAAGAACAAAAGGCAAAAAGCAAAAATAAATTTTATTTATTGGGTTGCCTCCCAACAAGCGCTATCGTTTTACGCCCCTAGCTAGGCATAACGCGTAGGATCTAAGTGTTGCCTTCCGTTATCTTTGCCACTTTAGTAAGGGTCTTTTCAAACCCGGGAGGCTCTTTGCGCTTCCCTAAATTTTCCAGAAAATAAACCATCTTGAGATCTAAAATATCCAACCGTTTATTGCAAAGAGAGATCAAAGTGTTCATACGATTGATACTACCATTGAGATGTTTGAGAGGTTCGTTATATTTTTGTAATTCCACCATATGTTTATGCAAATCACCGAGTTTGTCCAAAATATGGACTCCCTCTGGGGTGAAAGAAAACCCTTTCTCTTGTGGTGGAACCACCAAAATTCCATCTAAGATTTCATAGGCGGCATTGACATCAAGCTCAATAAAATTCCCTTTTGCGGCAAAATCCAAGAGTTGTCTATGATGCAAAGCCAATCCTACATAAAAATTTCTAAGCAAAATTTTTGCATCTCCCTTTAGGTTGAAAACAAGATAGGATTCCATAAGCCTATACCAAGCATCTCTCAAATTTTCTCCTTGTTTTTGTTTGAAGTATAAAACTTCAAAGTCGGGTAACAAAGGAGGAGCATTCAAACTAGCCATAGCGAAACAAGAACACGAATAGATCTGACGAGAAAAAGGCAAACAAAAAAGAGGGTGAATAAAACAAAAAAAATTGTGAAGTGGAGGAGAGGAAAATGAGAGGCAAATGGCAAATAATATAGCAAGGAGATGAGATTTGTGATTAGGAACCTGGTTAATGTTGAAGATCCTCCCCAGCAACGGTGCCAGAAATTCCTTTTGATGTCTGCTAGAACTATGTCGGTATTTCCCCAAAGAGGAAGGGATGATGCAGTATAGCGACGTAGGTATTTCCCTCAGTTATGAGACCAAGGTTATCAAACCAGTAGGAGAACCTCCACACACCATGTAAACAGCACCTGCACACATATAACAAATACTCACATCCCGACGTGTTAAAGGGGTTGTCAATCCCTTTCGGGTACGGCGCCTCAAGTAGGCAAATAACGTGAGGTAAAAAGTGGTAGAAGGGATGAGTAGATCGCGGAACAAATAAATTGCAGCAAGGTATTTTTGTATTTTTGGTATAAAAGATCTGAAAACAAATGCAAGAGAAAATAGATCGCAAAGGCAGATATGATGAAAAGAGACCCGGGGGCCGTAAGTTTCACTAGTGGCTTCTCTCGAGAAAAGTAGCAAATGGTGGGAAAACAATTACTGTTAGGCAATTGATAGAACTTCAAATAATCATGATGATATCCAGGAAATAATCATTATATAGGCATCACGTCCAAGATTAGTAGACCGACTCCTGCGCGCATCTACTACTATTACTCCACAGATCGACCACTATCCAGCATGCATCTAGTGTATTAAGTTCATGAGAAAACAGAGTAATGCAATAAGAACGATGACATGATGTTGACGAGATCCATTTATCTATTGCGGCAGATATAGATCTCATCTTGTTATCCTTAGTAGCAATGATACATACGTGTCAGTTCCCCTTCTGTCACTGGGATCAAGCACCATAAGATTGAACCCACTACAAAGCACCTCTTCCCATTGCAAGATAAATAGATCAAGTTGGCCAAACAAAACCCAAATATTGGAGAATAAATACGAGGCTATAAGCAATCATGCATATAAGAGATCAAAGAAGACTCAAATAACTTTCATGGATAAAAACATAGATCTGATCACAAACTCAAAGTTCATCGGATCCCAACAAACACACTGCCAAAAGACTTACATCATATGGATCTCCAAGAGACCATTGTATTGATAATCAAGAGAGAGAGAGAGAGGAAGCCATCTAGCTACTAACTACGGACCCGTAGGTCTACAAAGAACTACTCACGCATCATAGGAGAGGGACCAATGGAAGTGGTGAACCCCTCCATGACGGTGTCTAGATTGGATCTGGTGGTTCTGGACTCTGCGGCGGTTGGATCAATATTACGTCAACTCCCCTAGGGTTTCTGGAATATTGTGGTATTTATAGAGCAAAGAGGCGGTTCAGGGGGAACCCGAGGCGGGCACAACCCACCAGGGCACGCCTGGGCCTCCTGGTGCGCCCTAGTGGGTGCTGCTCCCCTCGAGCAGCCCCTGAGGTGCTTCCTTGGCCCATTGGCTTTCTTCTGGTCGAAAAAATTTCCTCCAGGAGTTGCATTGCATTTGTACTCCGTTTGATATTGATTTCCTGCGATGTAAAAACATGCAGAAAATAGCAACTGGCACTGGGCACAATGTCAATAGGTTAGTACCAAAAAATGATATAAATGACTATAAAATGATTGTAAAACATCCAAGAATGATAATATAACAACATGGAACAATCAAAAGTTATAGATACGTTGGAGACGTATCAGGTAGCGAGGCACACATGTATCGTTGCTATTAAGGATCAAAAGACGGGGTCTATTCCTACATGAATAGATCTTTTCTACATCATGTCATCGTTCTTATTGCATTACTCTGTTCCTCCATGAACTTAATACACTAGATGCATGCTGGATGGCGGTGGATGTGTGGAGTAATAGTAGTATATGTAGGCAGGAGTCGGCCTACTAATCTTGGACGTGATTCCTATGTATTTGATCATTGCCTTGGATATCGTCATAATTATTTGCTCTTCTATCAATTTCCCAACAGTAACTTGTTTTACCCACCATATGCCATTTCCTCGAGAGAAGCCACTAGTGAAATCTATGACCCCCGGGTCTATTTTCTATCATATTGTTTTCAGATCTATTATTCCAAAAACCCAAAAATACCTTGCTGCACTTTTTCTTTATTTATTTTATTTTGTCTTTTTATCAGATCTATTTATCCAATCTCACACAATTTAATATATCCTTTTTACCGAGGAGGGATTGGCAACCCCTCTTACGCATTGGGTTGCAAGAATTCGTTCATTGTGTGCAGGTTCCGTTTACATAGTGTTGCTTGGTTCTCCTACTAGATTGATAACCTTGGTTTCATAACCGAGGGAAATACTTGCCATTGCTATACTGCATCATTTCTTCCTCTTTGGGAAATACCAACGCAGATACAAGCAATCAAAAGGAATTTCTGGCGACGCTGCTGATTGATATGTCTCCAACGTATCTACTTTTCCAAACACTTTTGCCCTTGTTTTGGACTCTAACTTGCATGATTTGAATGAAACTAACCCGGACTGACGTTGTTTTCAGCAGAACTGCCATGGTGTTATTTTTATGCAGAAATAAAAGTTCTCGGAATGACCTGAAAATCCACGGAGCAACTTTTCAGAATTAATAAAAAAATACTGGCGAAAGAAATAGCGTTAGGGGCCCCAGACCCTGTCCACGAGGGTGGGGGGCGCACCCCCTCCCCTGGATGCGCCCCCTGCCTCGTGGGCCCCTTGGACGTCCACCGACCTCAACTCCAACTCCATATATTTGCTTTTGCAGAGAAAAAAATTAGAGAGAAAGTTTCATCATGTTTTACGATACGGAGCCGCCGCCAAGCCCTAATCTCTCTCAGGAGGGCTGGTCTGGAGTCCGTTCGGGGCTCCGGTGAGGGGGATTCATCGTCGTCGTCATCATCAACCATCCTCCATCACCAATTTCATGATGCTCACCGCGTGCGTGAGTAATTCCATTGTAGGCTTGCTGGACGGTGATGGGTTGGATGAGATTTACCATGTAATCAAGTTAGTTTTGTTAGGGTTTGATCCCTAGTATTCACTATGTTCTGAGATTGATGTTGCTATGACTTTGCTATGCTTAATGCTTGTCACTAGGGCCCGAGTGCCATGATTTCAGATCTGAACCTATTATGCTTTCATGAATATATGTGAGTTCTATCTTGCAAGTCTATAGTCACCTATTATGTGTTATGATCCGACAACCCCGAAGTGACAATAAGCAGGATACTTCTCGGTGATGACTGTAGTTTGAGGAGTTCATGTATTCACTAAGTGCTAATGCTTTGGTCCGGTACTCTATTAAAAGGAGGCCTTAATATCCCTTAGTTTCCAATAGGACCCCGCTGCCATGGGAGGGTAGGACAAAAGATATCATGCAGGTTATTTTCCATAAGCACGTATGAATATATTCGGAATACATGCCTACATTACATTGATGAACTGGAGCTAGTTCTGTGTCACCCTATGTTATAACTGTTACATGACGAACCGCATCCGACATGATTATCCATCACTGATCCAATGCCTATGAACTTTTCAAATATTGTGCTTTGCTTATTTACTTTACCGTTGCTACTGTTACAATTACTACAAAACTGCTACTGTTACTTTTGCCACTGTTACCGTTACTTCCATACTACTTTGCTACTAAATACTTTGCTGCAGATATTAAGTTATCCAGGTGTGGTTGAATTGACAACTCAACTGCTAATACTTGAGAATATTCTTTGGCTCCTCTTGTGTCGAATCAATAAATTTGGTTGAATACTCTACCCTCGAAAACTTTTGCGATCCCCTATACTTGTGGGTTATCAAGACTATTTTCTGGCGCCGTTGCCGGGGAGCATAGCTCTATTCTTTGAGTCACTTGGGATTTATATCTACTGATCACTATGAGGAACTTGAAAGACGAAAGAACTACGATTTTTCCCTCAACTACGAGGGGAGGTAAGGAACTTCCATCTAGCTCTGCACTAGATTCTCCTTCTATTTTGAGTAAGCTTGCGACACCTAAACCTGCTTCTGCTATTAATTCTGATATGTCGCATGTTATTGATGATGCCACTTCTACTATGCATGATACTTATGATGAAACTACTTCTATGCTTGATACTACTGTGCCATTAGGTGAATATCTTGAGAACAACTTGCTAGGGTTAGAGAGAATGAAATTATTGAAGATGAAATTATTGAAGATAGTGCTGATGAAGGTTCTCCCCCCTAAGTATGAATTACCTGTTGGTCCTGAGGGTTATGTTATGGATGAAGAAATAGCTAGAGATTTTCTTGCTTGCAACGATAGATCTGATCTTAAGAAATTATTAGCCAAGCTGAAACAAAAAACTTTAAATGCTAGAATGAAATATGACCCTGCTTTTGCTACTTCACCTATCTTTGTTACTGATAAGGATTATGAATTCTCTGTCGATCCTGAGATAATTACTTTGCTTGAATCTGATCCTTTTCATGGCTATGAATCTGAAACTGTTGTGGCACATCTTACTAAATTAAATGATATAGCCACCCTGTTCACTAATGATGAGAAATCTCGCTACTATTATATCCTTAAGATATTTACATTCTCATTAAAGGGTGATGCTAAAACTTGGTTTAATTCTCTTGATCCTGGTTGTGTGCGTAGTCCCCAGGATATGATTTATTACTTCTCTGCTAAATATTTCCCTGCTCATAAGAAACAAGCTGCCTTGAGGGAAATATATAATTCTGTGCAAATTGAAGAAGAGAGTCTCCCACAAGCTTGGGGGAGGCTTCTCCGATTACTTAATGCTTTGCCTGATCATCCTCTTAAGAAAAATGAAATACTTGATATCTTTTATAATGGACTAACACATGCTTCCAAGGACCACTTGGATAGTTGTGCTGGTTGTGTTTTCAGGAAAAGAACAGTCGATCAAGCTGAATTGCTATTGAATAATATGTTTGACTAATGAGAATACTAGGACTCTTCCTGAGCCAATTCCTGAGCTAATTGAGCCAACTCCTGAGCCAATTCCTGAACCAACTCCTAAACCAACCCCGAGGAAGAGGGGTGTTCTATTTCTTAGTCCTGAAGATATGCAAGAGGCAAAGAAATCTATGAAAGAAAAAGGTATTAAAGCTGAAGATGTTAAGAATTTACCTCCTGTTGAAGAAATACATGGTCTTAATATACCACCTATTGAAGAAACACATTGTCTTGATAACCCAACACAGGTAGTAAAGGTAAATTCTCTCTATAGATATGATAAAGTTGAAATCCCGTCTACTAAGTTTCCTAGCCAATGTTTAGATGAATTTTATGACTTTATGGCTAGACAAGAAAACTTCAATGCTTATGTTGGAAGAGAATTAAAGAGTAATGCTTACATGATTGGACGCTTGAGTGATTATATGGCTAGAGTTAAAGGTGAACTTAAACTCATTAGTAATTATGCTTCTATGGTTACCACTCAAGCAGAACAAGTACTTAAAGCTCAAAATGATTTGCTTGATGAATTAAATAATAAACATGATTTTGCTGTTAGAGTGGCTACTAGAACTGGTAAAATGACTCAGGAACCTTTGTATCCTGAAGGCCACCCTAAGAGAATTGAGCAAGATTCTCAGAGAAATAATTTAGTGGCACCTAGTTCTTCTAAAAAGAAGAAAAAGAAAAATGATAGGACTTTGCATGCTTCTAGTGAACCTATTGTAGACACACCTGAGAATCCCAATGATATTTCTATTTCTGGTGCTGAAACACAATCTGGTGATGAACATGAACCTAGTGATAATGTTAATGATAATGTTCATGTTGATGCTCAACCTAGCAATAATAATGATGTAGAGATTGAACCTGTTGTTGATCTTGATAACCCACAGTCAAAGAATCAACATTATGATAAGAGAGACTTTGTTGCTAGGAAGCACGGTAAAGAAAGAGAACCATGGGTTTAGAAACCCATGCCTTTTCCTCCTAAGCCATCCAAGAAAAAGGATGATGAGTATTTTGAGCGCTTTGCTAAAATGATTAGACCTATCTTCTTACGTATGCACTTAACTGATATGCTCAAAGTAAATCCTTATGCTAAATACATGAAAGATATTATTACAAATAAAAGAAAGATACCGGAAGCTGAAATTTCCACCATGCTTGCTAATTATACTTTTAAGGGTGGAATACCAAGAAACCTGGAGGTCCAGGAGTACCAACTATCACTACAAAAAAATACACTTCCGTGATGATACGTGTTTGTCACAGTAGGCCGCACTTTTTGTCATGCATGTACATCCATGAGGATTTTATGACAGGATCAAGATAGTCATACTTGTGCTGTCGTAGAAGTGTTCCTTGACATTACCACAATTATCATCACGGAAGTGTCCACTTCCATGACGATAAATCGCGCGTCACAGAAGTGCTTTCATCAAGGGTGACCAACACGTGGCATCCACCGTAACGGAACGCTGTTAAGCTATCGGGTCGGTTTTTGGATCCGATAACCCGTTAACAACCCCGACCAATGGGGATTTTCCACGTGTAAAATCATCATTGGCTAGAGGAAACACGTGTCGGCTCATCGTTGGGACAGATTGCATCCACTCATTGGACAGAAGGCGCCTATGATACTTCGACACGTGGCACGGCCCAATGAGGGCCATTCCTGTGAAAAGGCCGGCCCTTTTGACTTGGTCAAAAGGTGGCGGGCCGGCCCATGGAAAGCCTGTTAACGGCCTGTTCGCATATAGCCCATTTACAGCCTGCTAACCCAAGGCCCGTTACGCCCTATCCGAATTAGGCCCAGTAGCGTCATCTGGGCTCTACAATATGATTCCAGCCCGTTTTCACTTCTGGCCCATGTATGGCCCATGACGTCTTTCGGCCCATATGAGACCCTTTGTAACTCTTGGCCTATTAATGGCCCATGGTTAAACTGGCCCGTAATAAACATTGTATCACTTTACACCCATTAACGGCCCGTGGTGAAACTGGCCCGTAATGAACAGTGTATCACCTTATACCCATTAACGGCCCGTTATTCCGTTGGGCCGTTTCCAGCCCATGTTATCTTTCGTCCTTCTCGGAGCCCATTTATTCTTGGGCTCATTTCCAGCATTCGTTTACTTACGGTCCGTTACTGTCATTTTTTGCTTATGGGCCAAATTCAGCCCGTGGTTACAGTCGTCCCGTTTGTGGTTCGTTAACACGTTGGGCCGTTTTCATAGCTTCATCAAGTACGGCCTATTATCGATGGCCCATTATGGTCGGCCCATGAACGGACGATTCCAACTCTAGCCCATGAACGGACGATTCCAACTCTAGCCCGTTTACGGCCATAATGCGGTTTGTTTGGCCCATGTTTGGCCAATCGATCATACGGCCCGTATAGGCCCATTGATGATACGGCCCGCAGAAGGCCCATTGTTTCTACGGCCCGTAGAAGGCCCATTGTTTCTATGGCCCGTAGAAGGCCCACTGTTTCTACGGCCCATAGGAGGCCCACTGTTTCTACGGCCCGTAGGAGGCCCAGTGTCACTACAATAAATATTAGCCCATGGTTATTGTGGCCTAGTTTTAAAAAATAGGTTATTGCGGCCACTAGCAAACCACAAAAAAAGAACTGCAATGACTACAAGCAAACAAATAAACAAGACAACAAGGAAATAAATAAGCAAGCAACTAACGCTAGGCTATCACGGCTATTACACATATTACATCCACTGGGCATCAAAGTTCGCCACTAGTGCAAATATAGGGAACAAAGCAGCATATCATATACACTGGTTGTCAAAGTTGGCGACCAGCGCAAATAAACGCCGCAGCAAAATAAATCCAGAACTGAAACCACTTCAGAAGATCTCAAGAAACAATATCCTGGGTACCCACAATGCTGGCAAGATGCTTAGCAAGCTTATTAACTTTCTCTTGTTTGGCGCTTAAATCCTCCAGCGCTTGCTGTTGCACCAGGAAATGTGCATCTGAATTCTGCAGGGACTTCCTCAGTCCTTCAGCTTCCCGTCGCAACACATCTGATCGATGTCTTCCAACTTGAAGTTGAGACTCAAGAAGACGAACTGATTCAGGCAGCGAGTTCGAAGAGCTTGTGCCAGCAGTAGTGGCCAGTAACTCGAACACTACATCAAGACAGGACTTTTGGGTTCTCTCACTATCGTCAAGATAGTTTTTATCAGCTTTCTTAGAGACCAACAGGGATGTCTCACTATCTTGAACCTTATATGCATTACTTCCTTTACCATTGGATAACGTGGTACTGCTCTCCAATATTTCGTCCGCATTCTAAAAGAGAAACAAGCAGACACATCACATGTTTACCATGTTGTATATGAAACTCATTTTGGTAAATGAGTTCAGTAGTAAAGTGGACAGGATAACAACATGAAACAAACATATATCTATGTACCATGGTCACTTTATGGTCTATATCATTCTAGTTTTTGTTGCCAAATCAAGATAGAGACACAATTCAAATAATATTTGTTCAAGACAAAGCAGAATAGACAGAATATAAGTGTGGGAAACTATAGAGCAATAACAACACTTGTGATGTGCATGACATGAGAACATAACTGTT
Source organism: Triticum dicoccoides (assembly GCF_002162155.2). Classification (NCBI taxonomy): domain Eukaryota; kingdom Viridiplantae; phylum Streptophyta; class Magnoliopsida; order Poales; family Poaceae; genus Triticum; species Triticum dicoccoides. The sequence continues at coordinate 141,388,320 of NC_041393.1, read as the reverse complement.
TATTCAATTGAAACTGAAATCAACATAGAGCAGGTTACAACAGCAAACCAGTTAAAGAAACAGGTTTAAAACATACATGTTGCGCAATTGGAGTTTCAATTCCATCATTCAAATTTGAAAAATAGTTGGTATGAGTAAATACAGTAATGCAAGAGCAAAGGAGTATGAACCATAGCTATAGAACCTGACCTGAGAACAATCTTCTTCTCCTTTAAGCATCGAGTTGGGATTCTGAGTGGTGGTCCTCGTGCTTTGGGCACTGCAGTTCCCTTACTAACTGCTCGTGTTTGGGTGCTCTATGGTGGAGATGGTGCTGTGTCAACTAGAACTGGGTTACTATCTGCCAGGGTTGGGGTTAGAAGGGGTGTAGCTGGTTCTCTGTCCAACTGGGTAGGGGTACAATCTGCGAGAGTCTGGGTTATGTGTGGTGGATCTGGTCCTTGGGCAAGTACAAACGTGGTTCTATCTGCATCAACTGGTAGCACTATCTTTTCTGAAGACCGTGTTGTTACTCCCTTAGATACTGCCATCACCCTCTCTAACTCAAATGGCTGATAAACAAGAAAAGTAATTGAAAGTATAGACATTGTATGATAGACATGTGCAATGGATAGTGGGGAATAAAAGAGGGCATGAAATAATTCATATTTATGTTGTCTAACCAAACAGGATAGCATGACACAATTTCACATATATGATGGCTAACTAAAGAGGATAGCATGACACAATTTTACATTATGATGGCTAACTAAAAAAGATGTTAAGACATAGTTCAAAATATGAGACTATGTAAATAGGATGACACGATATAACTATATAATGTGTTTATTAAATAGGTTGGCATGCCATAATTCACATACATTCACAGATAGAATGCCATAATTCAAAATATGATGACTGTAAACACTAAACAGGATGAGATGATATAACTATATGATGTCTTTATTAAATGGGTTGCCATGCCATAATTCAGATAAATGATGTGCATGTACTATGTAAACATGATGCCATGATATAATTCAAATATATGATTTATATAGTAAGCAAGTAAGCAGATGGCAATCCATATATGATGTAAAAACTAAGCAATGCAAGACAACATGCATGACATGGGTAATATAACCCTGCCAAGTTTGAGCATAGACCTCAGGGGGGAAATAGGACTGGTCATCACTCTCTGAATCCTCCTCTGAGGAGCTCTCTGTAACCAACAAGATGTCTGCTTCAGCAGGTAGCATTGTCTGCTCTAAATACCTTGTTTTCACTCCAGATACTTCCATCACCGCTTCAAATGGATGATGCACAGGAAGAGTAGTTGAATATACAAACGTTGTCGACAAATGGAACATGTAATACAAAATAATGATAGCATGATATAATTCACATACATGATGATTGGCTAAACAACATGGCATTGCATAATTCACATATATAATGCCTTTGCAACAAGATAGCATTGTATAATTCACATATATAATGTCTTGCAACAAGATGGCAATGCATAATTCACATATATGGTAATTAGACACTGAGCAGGTGGATTTCACACAAAGCATGTCTAAACTAATCAAATGACATAGCAATGTGAGACACCATACGGACGATATGAGCAACATA
>NC_041393.1:141381267-141386368 GCF_002162155.2 Triticum dicoccoides | reverse complement strand
CATCTGTCTCTGAATCCTCCTCTAACGAGCTATCCATAACCAGCGAGATATGCGCTTCGTCAGATAGCATAGTCTGCTCTGAAGACCTTGTTTTCACTCCAGAATTTGCCATCACCATGTCAAATGGCTGATGCACACGAAGAGCAGTTCAATGTACTAACATTGTTGACAAATGTAATATGTAACGAAAAAAAGGATGTCCTGATATAATTTACATATAAGATGACTGGCTAAGCAGGAAGGCCTTGCAAACTTCACATATATGATGTCTGGCTAAACAAGTTGGTGTTGCATAATTCACATAAACGATGAATAAACTAAACAGATGGCATTCGCACAAAGGATGTCTAAATTAAGTAGATGACATATTTGATGTATAAAGTAAGCAATGCAAGACACCATATGCATGATATAACCAACATTAGCATGCCAAGTTAGAGCGAAGACCTCAGGGGGTAAATATGAGTTGTCTTCTCCTTTTGAATCCCCCTCAGAACAGATATCTTCCTCTCGATTACAATCCGAAATGTGTGGAGGGGAGGCTGCCATTGCACCTACCATGGAGCGACGTCTGCATGAAATTTTATTGCCACGCAAGGCTCATCTGTTTTGCTCTACATGTTCAGTTCCATTGTTTACAATAACTGTCATGCATAGGAATAAAAATAGTGAGATTATGTAACGAGTGCATGCAGAAATCCAGAGTGATGGTAGCAACTTGTGGATAGACCCAAAACCAATAATAGTAGGCAGATAATGGCTTTAGTTAAAAAATACAGATAATGGCTTCTTTACTGTTTGTTTCCCACCCAACATGAAACTCATAGTAGACACGGGAGATTAACCAGGTAGTAGATAGATACTATTGATTGTGGCCTCGATATGTACCCCACATCAATTTAAAAACTCAAGTTTGACCATTAGTTTGGAGCTGACTCAGAGTCTAATCGGTGAACAGGACGATAAAGTAGCATATAATATTAAGCGATGCATAACGTAAGCAGACACGAAAGAGTGCGACCTCTCTTGCGGACCCGTGTAGTCCTCGAGGTCATCTGCTTGGTTGATGATGGTAATGCAGTTTTCATGGCTGCCGGCGGCGGGGAAGAAGATCTAAGGCGGCGAAAGACAGTCTGGAGGCCGGATCCCTGCTGTGATGGACCCTTCTGTCGTTGGAGCAGCTGAGCTGGGGTGGACGACGGTGCAGCAGGAGCAGGACAAACCACGCAAGGTTTTCTTTGACAACTATCTGTAAGAGAAGTAATTCTGTAAGGGCTCGTTTGAATTGGAGGATTCCAACAATGCAGGGATAGGAAATAGACAGGAATAGGATAGGAATGCACGTGCAAAACAGAGAATTTAAAAACACAGGATTTCTGCCAATCTGGGTGTTTGATTCACAACAATTGGAAGATTACAGGATGCAAAGAAGCATGGTGAGATTAAGTCAAACCACAAGAAAATGTACAGTTATAATGCTATTATGCTACTATCTCTTAGTCTTGTGTTTCATGAATAGGAATTTGAAAAGGAGGACAAGTGAAAATTAAAATTCCTACGTTTTTTTCTTTCAAGGAGACACTAAAGGAACAAATCCATGTGCTCAGTGGACAATATATATAACATGTAGAGTAAAAAAGAGATGCAACAAGTGGGAAACCTCTTTGGCGAAGCCATGTCGATCTCATCATGATTGGGTTGGCCGGTGAGGATGCTCTGGCTGACTTTGCTGTCGGAGGAGGGGAATAAGATCTTAGGCGTCTGGAGATGGAGCCCGAGGTACTTGTGACGCCCCCGATTCAATCGTACACTAATCATGCACGCAAACGTGTATGATCAAGATCAGGGACTCACGGGAAGATATCACAACACAACTCTAAAAACATAAATAAGTCATACAAGCATCATATTACAAGCCAGGGGCCTTGAGGGCTCGAATACAAGTGCTCGATCATAGACGAGTCAGCGGAAGCAACAATATCTGAGTACAGACATAAGTTAAACAAGTTGCCATAAGATGGCTAGCACAAACTGGGATACAGATCGAAAGAGGCGTAGGCCTCCTACCTGGGATCCTCCTAACTACTCCTGGTCATCGTCAGCAGCCTGCACGTAGTAGTAGGCACCTCCAGTGTAGTAGTCGTCGTTGACGGTGGCGTCTGGCTCCTGGGCTCCAACGTCTGGTTGCGGCATCCGAGAAGAAGAGGAAAACGGGGGAAAAGAGGGAGCAAAGCAACCGTGAGTACTCATCCAAAGTACTCGCAAGCAAGGAGCTACACTACATATGCATGGGTATATGTGTAAGGAGGCCATATCAGTGGACTGAACTGCAGAATGCCAGAATAAGAGGGGGATAACTAGTCCTAACAAAGACTACGCTTCTGGCAGCCTCCGTCTTGCAGCATGTAGAAGAGAGTAGATTGAAGTCCTCCAAGTAGCATCGCATAGCATAATCCTACCCGACAATCCTCCCCTCGTCGCCCTGTGGAAAAGCGATCATCGGGTTGTCTGTGGAAGTTGTCTGGGTGTGTTTTATTAAGTATCCGGTTCTAGTTGTCATAAGGTCAAGGTACAACTCCGGGTCGTCCTTTTACCGAGGGACATGGCTATTCGAATAGATAAACTTCCCTGCAGGGGTGCACCACATAACCCAACAAGCTCGATCCCATTTGGCCGGACACACTTTCCTGGGTCATGCCCGGCCTCGGAAGATCAACACGTCGGAGCCCCACCTAGGCCTAACAGAGAGGTCAGCACGCCGGTCTAACTCCTATGCCGCAGGGGTCTGGGCCCATCGCCCATTGCACACCTGCACATTGCATGGGCGACCGAAAGCAGAACTAGCCCCCTTAATACAAGAGCAGGCTTACGTTCCAATCCGGCACGCGTCGCTCAGTCGCTGACGTCTACAAGGCTTCGGCTGATACCACGACGTTGAGTGCCCATATCTTTCCCACGTAGTTGGTTAGTGCATATAGACCAACTGGCCAGACTCAGATCAAATACCAAGATCTCGTTAAGCGTGTTAATTGATGTAACCGCGGACACCGACCAGGGCCAGGCCCACCTCTCGCCTAGGTGGTCTCAACCTGCCCTATCGCTCCGCCACAAAGATCCACATAGAGGGTCATTGGGACAAAGGTCCTTTCAGCCCCCAATCCGTGAATCACTCACGGGTACTCTTCGAGCCGACCCGACTTTAGTCACCATCTGTAGTATGTATATATGTATAGTATATACCCGTGATCACCTCCCAAGTGATCACGGCCCAATAGTATAGCAAGGCAGACCAACAAGAATGTAGGGCCACAGATGATAAACTAGCAACCTATACTAAGTATTTAGGATTGCAGGTAAGGTATCAACAGATGTAGCAACAATGTCAGGCTATGCATCAGAATAGGATTAACGAAAAGCAGTAACATGCTACACTACTCTAATGCAAGCAGTATAGAGGAGAATAGGCGATATCTGGTGATCAAGGGGGGGGGGCTTGCCTGGTTACTCTGGCAAGAAGGAGGGGTCGTCAACTCCGTAGTCGTACTGGATAGCAGCAGCGTCGGTCTCGGTGTCTAGCGAGAGAAGAGGGAGAAGAAACAATAAATATAATGAAAACATATGCATGACGCTGCATGACATGAAAAGTAACGACGCTCGGTGTGCCCTAACGCGGTAGTAGGTGATAAAGGAGAAAGGGGGAAACATTCGGGAGAGTATCCCCGGGGTTTCGCGGTTTCGGACAGATGAATCGGAGGGGAAAGTTGCATGTTCACTATGCTAGGGATGTGTGGATGACGAAGGGGCTGCGTATTCGGATTCGTATCATCGTTCTGAGCAACTTTCATGTACAAAGTATTTTCTCGAAATTACGGATTATTTTATATGATTTCTCAAAGTTTATTGCATTTTCTACATTTCTTCTATGTATTTCCTTTAGTTACTAAATAGGCAGATACCTTTTACACCTACTAGGGGGTTAGCCATATGTATGACAGTGGGGCCAGGGGTTTTCCAGTCAACAGGGTCAATAGCAGTTGACCAGTAATGTTGACTGGTCAACTGGGTCAAGAGGACCCACATGTAAGTGTCACATGAGCTAATAAAAGCAGCTAGACTAAAATAATCTAGAAGGGGCCGCATGTCATCTACACATTTGAATAACTAAACAAATAAACTAACCTTATCTATTCCAAGACTGATCTAACTCTAGCACAGTACGCCGGCCAGAGGCACAGCCGGTTGTGCACATACGCACGGGCACAGGAGGCACCGGCGGCCACAACCTTCAGCAACACTAGGCGGCAACGACGCATGCAGCAAAATCAAAACAGCAGCGACGGTGGCTAGCAGATTAGCAGCAGGAAAGCGGGAGGAGCATGCGAGCAGCAGTAGCACAACAGCCGCATCATCGCTGCATCAGGCACCAGCAGGAAGGGAGCAGGGTCGCGGGCAAGCGGGTGGCCGCAGGGTCGCTCCTGGACGCGGTCAGGAATGCAACGAGCGCGGGTAGGGAGTGGGGCGTGTGCCAAGGTAGAGTAGTGGGCGCGCACGGGGAGGCCAAGGTCGCGACAGGAGCGGGCGAGTACGCACAGGAGCAGAGCTCCGGCGGTCCGGTCATGGTGAGCTTCGGCCATGACAGAACAATGATGAAACAAATGAGATTCGAGGGGGGGGAGAAGGGGAATCAAAAGAGGGGATCACATCGAGCCTGCAGATGTGCTTAGTGGGCTCGGGGAAGCCTCAGAGGTGCCAGAATCGACGGCGAAGCTCGACGGGGCCGAGGAAGAAGAAGGCGGTGCGGGGCTTGACGCGGTGGCTCCCGGCTCAGTCTAGTGGCACCGAAGGGCGTAAGAGACGACAGCGAAGATCAAGGTCAAGTCGGCGAGGCGAGAGACGGCTAGTGCCCGCGGGATCGATGCGACGATGGTGACGGTGGTCTCCTCCAGATCGGTAAGAGGGGCGAGTGTGGGGAAGAAGTGGGAGAGGCAAGTGGAGGGGAGGCGAGGAGGACGAGGGGGCTGTGGGGGGTGGTGTCCTTATCTTCCCCCGGCGGGAATGGCGATGTGGTCGGGGACGACCGACGGGCGCGCCTCGGTCGGCT
>NC_041393.1:141371844-141380930 GCF_002162155.2 Triticum dicoccoides | reverse complement strand
TGGGCCGGTTGGACCGGCCTGGTGGGTGCAAAGGCCAGCTGGGCCGTGGCCCAGTGGGAGGGGGTTCTCTCTTTTCCTTTTTCTTTTTTGTTTGTTCTGTTTTCTTTTCTTTTAGTTTTATAAAATTTAAAAGCAACAACTAATTTGGTGTTATTAAATAGGTCACAGCCCCAAATATTCTGGCACTTTAAATAAAGTGTTTTGCATGTGCTTATTATTTTAAAAGCATTTTAGATAATTGTTTTATCGTCATTATAGTTTATTTAGTGCATTTAAGTATTTTATTAGAAGATGATTTCTTCACCAACATTTATTATGGGTTATTTGAGACATTAGGAACAATTTAGTTTTGACTTTTGAAAACTTTAATTGTTTTGACTTTAATTCAAATTTTGAATTTGGATCGGTTTTTAACCAACGCGAGATTATCAATAGTAATCGAGGTGACGTGGCATCATTAAGAGAGGGTTACTGTAGCTTGATTACTAGGGCATCACAATTCTCCTCCACTACAAGAAATCTTGTCCCGAGATTTAAGAAGTTGTGTATGGGGGAAAGTTCTGGTTACGAAATTCTAACGAGTCTTCTCGGTCTGGGTTGCTCTTCTCGATGAGGTCGATCCATTACGTTGATGTCTTCATTTCTCTGCTTCAGATCATCATGATGAAGTCGGCATCTCTTCTTCGGGTACTCCATCGTACTTACGAAAGAATAAAGGGTGGGTATTCTGGGAGAACGGACCTCTGCAAGGTTGTCTATCTGGTAGATAACATCGGGGGAGGTGGCGGAAAGTAACTCTCAAATTGAAACTTAATAATATGTCAGGAGCAAAGTATGAAGGTCGCATGAGAAGTTTCGAGCGGTCATGCAATCACTTGTTGCCCGAAACGGAGTGTGGAAAGGGGTTCAAAGCAACGAGAATAAGTATTGCGTCTGATATCAGAATAGATCAAAAGGAAGGTGGGTCACGAATTACCTACGAAACCAAGAGCAAGGGATAACTTTGTCATCAAGGTGTACATGAGAGTCAGGTTTCGATCCTGTGGAACTGTGTGGGTTATGGGCCCACAATGTGGGTTACGAGCAGGAAGGGCGGTGACGTCTTGCACGATCATGTAAGCAAGGCATGTCAGAGGATTGTCTGTCGGTTATGTCGGCAACAACATCGGTACCAAGGGCGAGGGACGAAGAGAACCATCTTCCTGCTTGTTGAACGAGGCGGACCAATAGGCAAAGTTCTCGTCCATACCGGAATGTCATCAACAATAGTAACATGGTCTTGCTGACAGAATTGTACACCGAGGTGTTTACATAAGCAGGAGAATATTACTGCTTATATAATATACATTACAAGAAGGTTTAAGCAAACCAATGGAAAGGAAAAGTGTTTATCAGGTTTAAACAGAACAATGGAAGGGAAAAATGTGTATACACACATATTACGGGGGTATATCCTTCCCAAGGACAAGCGGAGCATGATATCCATGACAGGATAGAAAGTAGAAAACCATTTAGGTAAGGGGGGAGGAATCTCATGATATTACCCATACAACGGTGTTAGGATAAATGATAAAGAAAATTTAGCAATTGTGCTTCAAATGCTCTTATTGAAAATCGGATTACCACAGACATGCTTTGAGATAGCATTGACATGGTCTTCAAGCAAAGGTCAAACTTTGGATAAAGGAAGGATCCGTCAGGAACAACTTGTAAAATAAGTCTCACAACTTCCTCTAGGAAGAATGGTTATCCTTGCAAAAGAAATTATAATGATAGGTCCTCCAGCCAAGGGGTGCTAGGCATGACATCATATTACCGGGTCATCAAAGGACCAACATCATAACTCCTGGAAAGTTGTCCCAACCATCATATCTGTCGAAATTCAGATCCGATTGGTGTCATGATACCTCAAGACTCAGGATGTCCGAGAAGAAAAGGTGCAACACAAATCGACGAAATGACATTGCAAGATTCTTGGGAAGTGAACTATAGGAGCGGGTTCCTGAAACAATAGTTCATCATTAAACCAGTGAGGGGATGAGGAGGTGGCTGATGGGCTCAGCGACAATTCATCGAGAATTCCAAATGAATGGATTTCCAAAATTAGGTGAACAAGGAGATAACATTTGTCTCATCAAATGATATAATGATGTATGCTCGAAGAAAACATACACAATTAAACATTGGTTGAAAAGTGCACCCGAATATCTGGACTAGGTAGCACGATCAATGTTTGAATGATGATTCAGTAAGCAATAGACTTAGAATGAAGCTATCGACCATTAACGTCAAAGCAATAGGGTTGCTAGAATTTTTGAATTTTACACATCACAGACCATTTGTCAGTATTCTGGTTAGAAACAACACGAGAAAGAATGGCGATGGTGAGAAGTACCACTATACCAAGAATTCTTAAGAGGTGGTGAAATTCTCGCTACATTCTTGACATAAAAGATGGCAATACTCAAAGGTAAAGAAGAACAAATGCTGGATAGCAAAGATCTCAAGGTATACACAAGACACGAACAAGTTTGTGTTAACGGAAGGGAATAAAGTGGTCGATGATAACACAATTCATTGAGGGCAAGGATGGTATTTCTCATCATGAATTCAATTGATATCATGTAAGATCTCATTAGGTTGATGATGATCACGACACATTTGTCAAGAGATTTCATGAAGATGCAATCAATCAGCGACGACAACAAGTCAAAGGAATGATGAAGCGGAAGGTTATTGGAAACATGGTTACGACACAAACTCAAAATCAAGCTTGCTGTTCAAGGCGAAATGATATGATGGGAAAAATCGACGTAAGCTTAGCTCATCGTCGAAAGTGGTGCTCCGAGAATAAGGACCAGGTAGCATAGTTAAAAAGTTGCACGATAAGGATATAGCCGATCAGGCTTGGAATGGCTTGATCGGGTACAAACTCGTACTGAATGAAGATTACTAAGAGTAGTTGAACCGTAGTGTGGACTCGGTTCAGTTATCGGTGTCTTTGAGTGTTTAATAACTCAAAGTCCATGAAAAATTGTAATCAGTGAGAATGTAGTACTTGATGAAGAACTCATAAGACGTTATGCGGTTCCCAGATAATCTCGAGATACCAGGGGGATAATACTCGACGACAGTCCAAACTAGAGCTTGGACTGGGGCATTGCTCTATAGAAGGTAAGTGCTTAAACATGCACGAGAAAAATGGTATTTAATGGAGATCATGGTCGGAACCACGATTGCAAAAGGCCATATCCCACATATAAGATGTACTTATACCAAGGGAATAATTAATTTAAGAGAAGCTTTAATGATAAGATCTACATCATGTCCATGGGCATGAACACAAAGTTCAAGGTCAACTCCCACTTCGTCAATGCGTAACCTTCCATTCACCTCTCGTATTTCAAAAATGACATTAGTTCTTGAAAGTTTTACCTGGTGCAATACCAGATAAGTATGACCCGTGAAATCTTTCGGGTTCACACGGATTAGGGAACGCGTAGGTTCAACCCATCAGGGCATCTTAGGAACGTATACCACAAACTTCAATAGTAATTAACACAAGCTCGATAGTAGAGCATTGGTGACAAAAGGAGAGGATACAATTTACCGAATGCATTATGTATCAGGGGAAGATCTTCTCGAGGTTTTTGTATACGAAGGACACTGTCGGATGATATTACAATAAAGGATCCGACGGTCCATAGCGGAGCTGATGTGAGTATTGGTACACAAGCAGAGGAAGAAACAATGCGAAGGCATTGGATTATAGAAGCAACTGACTAATTCAAAGCTCAATGTAAAGAATCATGATTTCTGATTCAAGGGATCAGAAGCAAACGCTCTGATTAAGGATGGGTAAGCTGAATAGACTAAGGGGTACAATCGACGACAATTTGATTGGTCGATAAACAGATCATGTTCAAAATGACATCTCAGCCAGAAAGATAATTTTAAAAGATTCAACTGATGATTGCGTGCATTCGCACTTATGTTGAATCAATAGGATCAAAATGACGGTGTCAAAGGAGACTAATGAATGTTGCTAGACCTATGGGAAGCAACCATAATGCAAGCATACAAGTATATGTAGAGCAATAGTTTTAAAGAGGATTCTCGAATGATCGGATAGAATTTCAAAGTATCATATGAAACATATGAACAACTGGGGATGGATGAATACTCGATAAGTGCAAGTAATTATTTGCAGGGGTATTCATGTGGTAAAGAACTGCAAAGCAGTAGGCACAAGGTATTCTCATATCAATAGAGAGCAAGATCAACTGGGGATAAAAGTAAGAACGACAGGTGTATGTATTTATCCATAGGGATATTTCGGTGGTAGGGGATTGCAAAAGCAACTGGCATAAAGTCTCGAGAGAACATCAGAGTGTATCTTTGGAATCCTTCGGTGCACCAAGCAATCATCTGGAGTGAGGGGCTCTCCGGGAGAAAGTAGTTACGAGAACCTAGTGTTAGAGTTAGCAAAAATCATTTAACCCGAGCAGAAGAGATCAGAATCCCAGAGTATAGACGAGGAATAAAAGATCCTAATACCACCCAATGGCGACGTGGGCCCGTAAGACACACAGCCATGTTAGTAAAAGTTTTGTAATGTCTAGACTCGACTTCGGCCAAGGAGTGTGGAAGGGGGATTCCTACAGGCAGTCGGCTCTGATACCAACTTGTGATGCCCCACCTATTCAATCATACACTAATCATGCACGCAAACATGTACGATCAAGAACAGGGACTCAAGGGAAGATATCACAACACAACTCTAAAAACATAAATAAGTCATACAAGCATCATATTACAAGCTAGGGGCCTCGAGGGCTCGAATACAAGTGCTCGATCATAGACGAGTCAGCGGAAGCACCAATATGTGAGTACAGACATAAGTTAAACAAGTTGCCATAAGATGGCTGGCACAAATTGGGATACAGATCGAAAGAGGCGCAGACCTCCTGCCTGGGATCCTCCTAACTACTCATGGTCGTCGTTAGCAGCCTGCACGTAGTAGTAGGCACCTCCAGTGTAGTAGTCGTCATCGACGGTGGCGTCTGGCTCCTGGGCTCCAACGTCTGGTTGCGGCATCCGAGAAGAAGAGGAAAACGGGGGAAAAGAGGGAGCAAAGCAACCGTGAGTACTCATCCAAAGTACTCGCAAGCAAGGAGCTACACTACATATGCATGGGTATATGTGTAAGGAGGCCATATCAGTGGACTGAACTGCAGAATGCCAGAATAAGAGGGGGATAACTAGTCCTAACGAAGACTACACTTCTGGCAGCCTCCGTCTTGCAGCATGTAGAAGAGAGTAGATTGAAGTCCTCCAAGTAGCATCGCATAGCATAATCCTACCCGGCAATCCTCCCCTCGTCGCCCTGTGGAAAAGCGATCATCGGGTTGTCTGTGGAACTTGTCTGGGTGTGTTTTATTAAGTATCCGGTTCTAGTTGTCATAAGTTCAAGGTACAACTCCGGGTCGTCCTTTTACCGAGGGACACGGCTATTCGAATAGATAAACTTCCCTGCAGGGGTGCACCACATAACCCAACACGCTCGATCCCATTTGGCCGGACACACTTTCCTGGGTCATGCCCGGCCTCGTATGATCAACATGTCGCAGCCCAACCTAGGCCTAACAGAGAGGTCAGCACGCCGGTCTAACTCCTATGGCGCAGGGGTCTGGGCCCATCGCCCATTGCACACCTGCATGTTGCGTGGGCGGCCGAAAGCAGAACTAGCCCCCTTAATACAAGAGCAGGCTTACGTTCCAATCCGGCGCGCGCCGCTCAGTCGCTGACGTCTAGAAGGCTTCGGCTGATACCACGACGTTGAGTGCTCATATCTTTCCCATGTAGTTGGTTAGTGCGTATAGACCAAATGGCCAGAATCATATCAAATACCAAGATCTCGTTAAGCGTGTTAATTGATGTAACCGCGGACACTGACCATGGCCAGGCCCACCTCTCGCCTAGGTGGTCTCAACCTGCCCTATCGCTCCGCCACAAAGATCCACACAGAGGGCGTTGGGACAAAGGTCCTTTCAGCCCCCAATCCGTGAATCACTCGTGGGTACTCTTCGAGCCGACCCGACTTTAGTCAACATCTATAGTATGTATATATGTATAGTATATACCCGTGATCACCTCCCAAGTGATCACGACCCAATAGTATAGCAAGGCAGACCGACAAGAATGTAGGGCCACAGATGATAAACTAGTAACCTATACTAAGTATTTAGGATTGCAGGTAAGGTATCAACAGATGTAGCAACAATGTCAGGCTATGCATCAGAATAGGATTAACGAAAAGCAGTAACATGCTACACTACTCTAATCCAAGCAGTATAGAGGAGAATAGGCGATATCTGGTGATCAAGGGGGGGGGGCTTGCCTGGTTGCTCTGGCAAGAAGGAGGGATCGTCAACTCCGTAGTCATACTGGATAGCAGCAGCGTCGGTCTCGGTGTCTAGCGAGAGAAGAGGGGGAAGAAACAATAAATATAATGCAAACATATGCATGACGATGCATGACATGACAAGTAATGACGCTCGGTGTGCCCTAACGCGGTAGTAGGTGATAAAGGAGAAAGGGGGAAACATCTGGGAAAGTATCCCCGGGGTTTCGCGGTTTCGGACAGATGAATCGAAGGGGAAAGTTGCGTGTTCACTATGCTAGGGATGTGTGGCTGACGAAGAGGCTGCATATTCGGATTTGTATCGTCGTTTTAAGCAACTTTCATGTACAAAGTATTTTCCTAGAAATTACGGATTATTTTATATGATTTCTCAAAGTTTTATTACAATTTCTACATTTCTTCTATGTATTTCCTTTAGTTACTAAATAGGTAGATACCTTTTACACCTACTAGGGGGTTAGCCATGTGTATGACAGTGGGGCCAGGGGTTTTCCAGTCAACAGGGTCAATAGCAGTTGACCAGTAATGTTGACTAGTCAACTGGGTCAAGAGGACCCACATGTAAGTGTCACATGAGCTAATAAAAGCAGCTAGACTAAAATAATCTAGAAGGGGCCGCATGTCATCTACACATTTGAATAATTAAACAAATAAACTAACCTTATCTATTCCAAGACTAATCTAACTCTAGCACAGTACGCCGGCCAGAGGCACAGCCGGTTGTGCACATACGCACGGGCACAGGATGCACCGGCGGCCACAACCATCAGCAACACTAGGCGGCAACGACGCATGCAGCAAAATCAAAACAGCAGCGACGGTGGCTAGCAGATTAGCAGCAGGAAAGCGGGAGGAGCATGCGAGTAGCAGTAGCACAACAGCCGCATCATCGCTGCATTAGGCAGCAGCAGGAAGCGAGCAGGGTCGCGGGCAAGCGGGTGGCCGTAGGGTCGCTCCTGGACGCGGTCAGGAATGCAACGAGCGGGGGTAGGGAGTGGGGCGTGTGGCAAGGCGCAGCAGTGGGCGTGCACGGGGAGGCCAAGGTCGCGACGGGAGCGGGCGAGTACGCACATGAGCAGAGCTCCGGCGGTCCGGCCATGGTGAGCTTCGGCCACGACGGAACAACGGCAAAACAACGGAGAAGGGGAATCGAAAGAGGAGCTCACATCGAGTCTGCAGATGTGCTTAGTGGGCTCGGGGAAGCCTCAGAGGTGCCAGAATCGACGGCGAAGCTCGACGGGGCCGAGGAAGAAGAAGGCGGTGCAGGGCTTGACGCGGTGGCTCCCGGTTCAGTCTAGTGGCACCGAAGGGCGTAAGAGACGGCATCGAAGATCAAGGTCAAGTCGGCGAGGCGAGAGACGACCGGTGGCCGCGGGATCGATGCGATGATGGTGACGGTGGTCTCCTCCAGATTGGTAAGAGGGGCGAGTGTGGGGAAGAAGTGGGAGAGGCAAGTGGAGGGAAGGCGAGGAGGCTGAGGGGGTTGCAGGGGGTGGCGTCCTTATCTTCCCCCGGCGGGAATGGCGAGGTGGTCGGGGACGACCGACGGGCGCGCCTCGGTCGGCTTCCCCTATAGCGAGGTGGAAGGCGACCGAGTGGGGCGGTTGGGCGCAGGTGGGAGGGCGGCTGGGCCGATTGGACCGGCCTGGTGGGTGCAGAGCCAGCTGGGCCGTGGCCTAGTGGGGGGGGGGGTTCTCTCTTTTCCTTTTTCTTTTATGTTTGTTCTGTTTTCTTTTCTTTTAGTTTTATAAAATTTAAAAGGAACAACTAATTTGGTGTTATTAAATAGGTCATAGCCCCAAATATTCTGGCACTTTAAATAAAGTGTTTTGCATGTGCTTATTATTTTAAAAGCATTTTAGATAAGTGTTTTATCGTCATTTTAGTTTATTTAGTGCATTTAAGTATTTTATTAGAAGATGATTTCTTCACCAACATTTATTATGGGTTATTTGACATGTTAGGAACAATTTAGTTTTGACTTTTGAAAACTTCAATTGTTTTGACTTTAATTCAAATTTTGAATTTGGATCGGTTCTCAACCAACGCGAGATTATCAATAGTAATCGAGGTGATGTGGCATCATGAACAGAGGGTTACTGTAGCTTGATTACTCGGGTGTCACAGTAATGCTCCACTGTGATGGAGGGTTTTGTCGTTGGAGCAGCTCTGGTGAGTTGTACGACGCCGAGGCTGAAGCAGGACAAGAGAGACAACGAACAACATTAACCTAAGTGGAATTCTGATAGCATCTCCAATACATGACGTAAAATACATAACCACAAAGTGCTAGATGTAAAATACATCAGCCGCTCATCTCTGAACTTAACTGTCGAAACTGAATTTAACTGTCGAAACTGAACTTAACTGTCGAAACTGAACTTAACTATCGAAACCGAATTTTGCTATCGAAACTGAACGCACTAGCAAGGTGAGGCTACACGTCGGTCGACTGACTTTTTCATCTCTGGTTAGTCGATTTTGCAGCCGTTGGATACGAAATCAAGGGCCGCGGTTCATCTTCAACCTCCACCCCCCTGAGCCGCCAGCCACCACCGGCCAAACAGCAGCCCCCCGCCGCCCGCGGCCGATGGTGCGCCGCCCCGCCCGCCCTGAAAACACTCCCCACCGCCGGTCCGCCGCCGTCCCGTCCATCCCTCTA
>NC_041393.1:141322345-141371391 GCF_002162155.2 Triticum dicoccoides | reverse complement strand
AGTCGATTCAGTCGACTGAAGTGTAGCTGCCGCCGTGGATGGAGCAGCGCCATGTCGACTCGGAACTGAGCGCCGGCAGCACCATGAGATCGAATCAAGAATAAAATGTGGCGATTAGTGTACAACCTCTTTGGTGGCGCCGATTAGGCTGCAGCTTCATCCGAGGAAACGGTGATGATGATGCTCTTCCAATGGTGCAGGTGAAGACGGCGGTGTGGGAACGGAGGTGGCGCGAAAGACGAGGGGAACATCGGGGCAGCTCCTTGGAGGTGGAGGTTGGGGTGGCTGAACCGGCGTGACGACGAGATCGACGACGGATCCTCATCCGGTACGATGGATGAGGGACGTCGAGGTGTTGTTGTGGACGACGTCATCGGGGAAGAGGCTCCAGCTGGCTGGCGGACGGAGCAGAGTGTGGGGTTTCGTCGTGTGTTTTTGTGGCCTCGGTGTATGAATGGGTGGGCGGATGGGATGGCAGTGGGGAACCATGGCTTAGGGACGCGCTTGTCCGAAATGTGGGGTAAGTTACGAAAGTACCCCCACCAATTTGAGGCGGTTCTTTCGATTCAGGGGTACCACAGGCATTTCGCCTGTCGGGATTTCAGAGGAGGTGGGAGTTTTCGCACGCGTTGTAATTTCGGAATAGCAAGCCATGGGTTGAGATGGAGGGAGTTGTGGGAGCACGACGAGACAAAGATATATCTTAAATATTTCGGGCTAACAAGGCGCAGGTTGAAATATCCGGACAAGCCTAACGTGTACTGTACCAAATCAATGCGCACTACAAATGTCATTCAGAACTTCGAATTCATGTTATGTTCAATTAAAATATTTCGCTACGTGTATAATGCATGCAACCTACTACTCAAATGAATGTTTTAGTGCATTCCAAATGTATATACTACCGCTTCAATATGAACTAAATTTGAATTTCTTTCTCTATTTGAATAAGATCTACAGTAATGATTGTTGTGAAGTGAAAGCATTTGAATTCGTTTCTCTGTTCTAATAAGATCTACAATCATCATTATTGTCAAGTTAATCCATCGTTTTTGTATTATCTTCACAGCACACCACATGATTAGTCTCGAGTAACATATGAACTATGTGTACTATATGAACTCGAACTTGATTTTTTGAATCCACTTTATTTTGATTTCAAATCACATTACATTTCTAGCTCTAGCTAGATCTTCATAATCTAAACCATGTCTCATATGTATAATGTGTTTATCACATTATGTATGGTGCCCCGTCCCCTACGCCTACAAGTATTTAGATGTGAGTTACAAACACCACACATTACCACAAATTCAAATAAAATGTGAGAATGTTCGATATATAATATTGTTTAGATTGTTCGATATTTAGTTGTAAGCTGCAAACGCCACACTTTATCACAAGTTCAAATAAAATGTGAGATTGTTTGATGTATAGTATGGTTTAGATTGTTCGGCATTTAGCTGTGAGTTGCAAACGCCATGCAATATCACATTATGGTATAACATGTGCACAACACGTGTATCACCGCTATATTCATGCATGCAATGTTTAAAACACTATGATCTCCTATTCAAATATATGAATCCGCTTTCATATCAAATTATAATCTTTGTTAGTCTCTTACACCCACACAATCCTCTAACCTTTGTAACTACCACTAACTTTCTCTCGTGCATGCACATGCCCTCCTCGCCCTCCCCCTCCCTCGGCATTCTATCCACCGGGCACATTCATTTTTTTCTTTAGGTCGTTCTCCCAGAGTCTCCACAACTCCTTTCTGACACACACCGATCGATAAACCTCTCTAGCGATGCCTGCCTACAACATACACACACACCTTCAATCTCCTCCTTTATGTGTCCTTGCCTCGTGTCTCTCATACGGTCACACACACGTGTAAACTCTCGCCCCTCTTTTCATTGATCTCACAACCGCACACTCCTCCCCCTATCTAGCTAGTAGCTAGGCCTCTCGCACCACCTCCTAGCTCCATTCTTTCTGTCTATCCGTCTTGCTGGGCCTTATTTGCCTCTAACAAATGGAAGTACACTAACCGATCTCTCGCTATACATATAGCTAGCTAGGTCCTTATTACTCGTTTTTACCCACACGTCGATCGATCTACCTCATTAGTTGTGTCTCTCCCTTCCTCCGACAAACAACAATTGATCTACCGATCTAGTTAGATTTGCTTACCAAACACATGGTTCCCCTTCATCATCCATGTATGCGTCCTGACATATCTATCACGCATAGGCACACACAGAAACACATCCCCACTCTTATTGATAACATTGCAGTTCCACCCTCAGTTTGTCTAGTAGGCCTCTCCCACCATCTTCGAGAAGCAACTCCATCATCCATCCAGCACTCTACCCCTCTCCCTGCCTCTCTCTCTCTCTCCTCTCTCTCTCTCTCCGTCCCATCATATTTCCTGTCCTTCAGTTATGTATGGATGTTGATCAATCTCCCTCAAGACATAGCTGGGTCTCTCCTTCTCAACACATATACGAGTCGTTCTACCTCTATAGTTAGGCCTCTGCCTCCCCCTCCCCCTCACACACACCGATACATCAAGCGCTCTAGTCATGTCTCCCTGTCACACACAAACTTGGCATGTGCCCTCTAACGTTCCGGTAGGCCAGTCGCCCTATATCTATGACTTGCACACACACACAATTTTGATTGACTCTCTTGATCAATCTTGCACCCGCCCACTTGATCCTCTCTTCGACTCTATCGATAGCTATGACCCCTCCATCTCTTCTCGTGGATTGCCCGACCCTCTATATATGATATGGATAGGCCTCCATTTCACACACATTGCATGCAAAATTTTGTTTGAGATGTCATCAACACGTATTCCCACAAATAATTCATGAAATCAACCCCCACCCCACCCGCACCCCCACCCCAAAACAAAAAACACTCATGAACGCGGTTTGTATCTCTCTCTCACACACACATGTAGGTGGGGGACGTGCACGAAGAGAAGAGGTGCATGCACGGCGCACGTACTCCCGTCTCTTTCCCAACCACACCCGTGCGGGTACATGGTGGAGCTCATTTTTGTACGAAAAAGGCAGCCCACATGGTAATTTGGCACGTGTACTGGTTGTCCACTTGGTGGAGGGAGGACCATCTACCACGGGTGAACAAACAAATTGCGACTTGACGCGTTATGTTAAATTAAAAAAAGAGGCAAACCATGTGGGGCCTACCTTAGAGACAAGGCTCTATACACTGGAGTACTTTTGATGTGTCCCGTCAACTCGCAGAATGAGGAGAAGCTTTCTTAGTACGCCATCTCCCCCGCCCACGAGTGCGGTGGCTCGCAGGATGAGGTGAAGCTTGCTCCGCCTTACGCCCGCTCCCTCGCCCATGCGCGCAGTGGCTCACAGGACAAGGAGAAAAATTTACTACTCCCTCCGTTTACTCCTCATCCCTACTACCTTGGTTATAGATATTATATCATATTGTTTGGAATATATATGTCCTTTAGTATATTTCAATATGAACTACTAGTACATTCTCCAAACACTGATGTATATAGACGTATTTTAGAGTGTAGATTCACTCATTTTGCTCCGTATGTAGCACTCTCCCTCGCCCCTCGACCCTCGCCGACGTGGGGGACGTGCAGCAATTCATTCGGTCTCATATAGCCAGAACGATATATACTGCACTACCATTATTGCTCGACTTCCCGAAGAGGTGAAGAGCCAATCGCAAGGTTAATATTTTGGAGATGCCAAGCGCAAGGTTATAGGAGAACGAGTAGTAGGTGTCGCGTCATTTATAAATAAAGTTTTTTTTCAGTGGCACGTACGCAATATGATAGGTTCATATGGAGAGAAAAGGAAACCGCTCCACTATATACATAGTCAGGACGGGCCAGCCTACACGGTTGCTTGCTGGGGTTGCTCTCTTCACCCTCTCTCGCACAAAACAACTGTGGCCACATCTCTAACATCCCGGCGGATCACGTCCGCTGGGGGAAGGGGTGGATGCTTAGTGTAGATGCGGTCGCCGCCACCGACGGTGAAAACCCATTGTCGGCACGCCCTGATCAGGGGTCCCCGTCGTTCTCTCTCACAAAGCCGGTGAGGTTGCCTTCGTCGCTTTCTCACTATCGCGACATGGGTAGTTGCCACCTCCCACCGCCCTCCTCAAGGTTGAGCTACGTCCCTCAGGTACAACTCCCTTTACAGCAGGCTTGCACCACTGCTCCAGCTTCCCACATCACTCCCTGTGGATATTTCTCTACTTCTTTGCCCCGCACATACCTCTACTAGCTTCTACGTACTGTATTTCTGATGAGTTTATGTCTCATCAACTAGTCCCAGTAATCTTAATCTAATCACGCTTCTTCAATTTCTTTGCCATAGGGATGCTCATCTCAATTTTGGTGAAACTGCACAAAATGATCCGATAGTCAAAAGGTTGCAAACTTCATTTATTAGGAAGCTCGAACGTTGCCAGCAAATTGAAGCCTGGTTAGGGTTCACAGTTCAAGGGCTAGGGACTACATGGATCGTTTTTTTCTTTAGCTGCCTCTGTTCCAAAATAAGTGTCAACTTTAGTAGTAGTACAACTTTGTACTAAAGTTTGCACAAAGTTGAGACACTTATTTTGGAACGGAGGGAGTACATATTTGCTATGATCTGTCAATCATTGAGATGCAATAGCGTGCATGTTAGTCTCCTTTGTATTTGATGAAATGTTGCAACGGGCAACCTTGGACGCAAGATACATGTAACAGAAGCTGGAAGCTTCATAGCATTGTACAAATTTATCTCGCTGATAAATTACAGTACGTACTATACTAGTACTTCCTCTGTTCCTAAATATAAGTCTTTGTAGAGATTTCACCATGAACCACATGCGGTTGTATATAGATGCATTTTAAGTGTAGATTCATTCATTTTGTTCTGTATGTAGTTCACCTAGTGGAATCTCTACAAAGACTTATCTACTGGTAATAGCTAGCCCCCACTACTAGGAATTCTCTATCCTCTCCTTGAGCCACATCATCAAAATTAATGTAGCCGTTATGTAACATCCCAAAATTTTAAATTTTGGAATGTTATAAACAAATAGATAGTTTTGATTGATTGTTTGATTGATTGACTGAAAGTGAGTGAATTCGAAACTTTTTGAAAGTTAAATGAGAGGGAATAAAAGGACTTTCCCGAACTTTCATTTCTTTTCTGATCTTCATGAATTCAAATTCCTTTTCATCACAAAACCCTGGAGAGAAGATGACATGACTTCTTCCATTTATTTAAATGACAAGGGGTGTTGAAAATATTTGAATTTCATTTGGAAAATATTTCCAACCCAGGAACTTTATGCAACTCAATTGTTTTCACGAGCGAAGATAAAATGACTTCCTCAAAACATATGAAATATGAGTTGGGAGTTTCAAAGAATTAAATTCAAAGTTCTTTTGAATTTATTTTCAATTTAGAGTTATTTGAGTTGTATTCAAATTATTTTTCTCCAAAAATAAAATATATGGAAAATAGGGTAACATGATTCCTTACATCAGAAAATTGGAGAGAAATAAATTTGAATTAATTTTGGTATCTTTAAAATGATTTTTCTGGATTTTACTAGGGCAGAAGCACTCCTTGCTTTATTTGAATTTGTGTGTAGTTTATTTGACTCTAGAAAAATGTTCATGTCGTAGAAAATCTTTTTCTGAAAATTTTGATATATTATATGCCTACATAATATTTCTGTTTTCTTTTGTTTTCATTTTTTTGTTTGTCTGTTTAAAAAAAAGAACTTCCGCCGACTGGGCCAGCCCAGCTAGCCAGCCAGGCTACGGCCCAGCCAGCCCACGCGCCGCACCATCTCTCTCCCGAGCGGGAGACCTGCCGCCGCACGCCGTCGTCGCCTCGGCGTCCGTGCCGCCTCCGGACTCCGCCTCCCACGCCGCCTCTCCTCTGCCCCTCCTCCACGCCACCTGGTCCCCCTCCCCTCCTATAAATACTCCGCCCGGGACTCTAAGATCCCGTTTTCGCCACCGCCATCGCTCCTCGACCCGCCGCCGCCGGCGAGGTCTGCCGCACGCCGCCCTCGCGCCGCCGCCGCACTTCTGTCGCGCCGCCGCAGCTGCTCCACCCCGCGCCGCTCTTCACCGCCGCCCAACACCCCTTGTCGCCAGAGCTCGCCGCCCTCGCCGGAGCCGCCGCTCCACCGATATAAACCGCCGAACCGCTGCTAAACCGGTATAAACCGCCGATCCGATACGGTTTTCTTTTAACTTCGGTTTTTTCTAAAACCCTAGACTAGATCTGTTTTTTTTATTAAGCAGCGAATGCCCATTGTTTATATATTATAAACGAGCTTCGTTATTTAGTATTTTAGTTTTCTGTTTTTTTTACGCCAGGGACCTAGTTGTAGTTGTTCTATTTTACAGTTTAGCCCCTGGACTTCAAACGCTCACAACTTTTTACTCGTTTGTCCAAATTCAACGAAACCAACGCCCACTTCTTCGTTATGATCTCCTCTATCCAGTAAAACAACTTAAACATGTTTTTGAAAGTTTAAAATTTGAATTAGATCAGATTTGAATTTGAACTTCGTTTGATCGTAACTTGAGTTTTATAACTCCGTTTGAGTTGATTCTTTTTGCATTTCGAAGCTCTTGACCTAAACTTTCTGATAAGGCCAAATTCACATAATTTTGGTACTGTTAGAAATTGTTTTATGCTGCAAGAGTCATTTGTTTAGTTTTGATGTTTTCCGAATCGTCTTCTTCGTTCTTTCCGATCTTTTGAGTGATTGCTTATGTGTGGTTACTATTGCTTGCTCACGATAGATTGACCGGAGTGTGACGAGTAGAACTATCAAGAGTTTTGAGTGCAAATCATCTTCATCAACATTGCAGGCAAGTTCACACTTTGATCATATCCCTTTCATACCCAGTTTTTATGCATTAGTTTCACCCTCAAACATTGCATGAGTAGGTTTGATAATATGTGGGTATTGGGAAGTAGTTGATGAGGTAGGAACCTATTGCCCTGTTTCATATCAAACCCTTGGGAGTTACGCGTTGCTTATATTGCCATGCTATGCTCGTAGACGTGGATTGTGTTTGAGTGTATTCCATGACAGATGTGAGATTGTTTACTTAATGGTTCAACTTAAGGTGGCAACTTTAATACACATCTGGGTGGATTGAGGCACCTGGGGTATCCAGTGATTGCCTGTTTTTTTGGAAATCCTGGGGTTACCGTGCGATTTTCCTATGGACCGCCACCCAGGCTCAAAGGGAACTGAGATTATTCATGCTAGAAACTTCCGTGTGCAGCCACAAGCTATTATGGGCTCTAGCATAGTTGAGTAAGTTACGTGAAGCTCTTGAAGAGGTGGATCAGCAGGTAGTGGGTTTTGTAGGTTTGGTATGGTCTACCCGGAGTAGAGAGTTAATGTTTCTGAAAGACTGTGTCTCGGTCATCCATTTCTCAAACACCAGATAGTGCGAGAAATCAACGGAGGCGATCGAGTCTTGTGGGGAAAAGTGCGCAAACCTCTGCAGAGTGTATAGTCTAATCATGGTTAGCCGTGTCCCCGGTTATGGAAAATTCTGAGTATCTAGTACTTGAGTATTCACATGTATCTCAACACCCTTAATTAATATTGCTGGGTTGTTAATTATATCAATTGGGATCATTGAATTGGGGTTACCTTCTCAAATGATGTTTCAACCACCATGGTAATTAATTTAAAATTATATTCCTTTGTTTAGGGAAAAAATGGCTTTTCGCAAAAACATTATAACCATAGAGCTTCCACCAGCCATATATGCATGTAGTGATAGACTTTATTCATCATTGCTCTATGGTGTGAATTTGCCAGTACATTCAATGTACTGACCCTCTGTGGCTGCAACGTCTCATGTTGCAGGATCTTACGACGAGTAAGTGACACGTTAGGGTTACGATTTCCTATACTCAACCTTGTCGTTGGTGTTGATGGGAATCCACAACCTTGTTGCTTCCGCTATTTTGGATTGAGGTAATAGTTTTTACGTTATTTTATACATGTGATTTACCTCTATTATAAATCCTCGAGTACTGTGTGTGTCAGCATAACGATCCAGGGATGACACGTAAGCACAGAGACTTGACCCATTCAGGTCGGGTCGCTACAAGATGGTATCAGAGCACATGTTGATTGTAGGACGTGACCCTAGAAACTAGCAAGCCCATAAGAAAGATTTTTCTCTACAACTTTTTTTCAAAAGAATCTTTTACCCCTCTTCTCTTCTGAGCTTGTTCAAAAATTCCTTTTAGTGAGACTATACCCTTTTCCCCCCTTTTGACCCCTTGAAGATTTGTCTGATGAGACCACTCCAAGAAGGACCAGATATCGGACAACTAGACCACTTCGGAATGAAGAGGATTTTACAAAGCATTATAATGATAGAAACTACAACAGTGAAGACTCCGAAGACTAGGAGAATTTGAAGGCTGTGAAGAATTTCCAGATTTGGTATGACCAAGGAAGGCTACACTTATGGAACTTGACAGACTATGGAAGTTGTCAATACCCGAGATCAAGGTGTATCGGAGAAAGACCGGAACATGGAGCATTAGAACTCAAAGTTTTGTGTCATCGTGTGGAGTTAAGCATGCATATGCATGGAAGGATTGGATGGTAGAAAGATGATGGAGCATCTGTCAGCAAAGGATGCAGTTTTAACCTTAGCTGGTGTATCGCCAGGATCTGGAGCATTACATCAAGGATTTTAAGATGAACTTTAGGAAGTCATATTTGACAAGGAGGCAGTTCATAAAGAACTCGGGACTCAGAAGTTGAAAGTAGACAAGCTGGAGGAACAAAACCTCGAGATACCGGAGATTTGTCAGGAACTGAAGGATAGAAGGACATGGTTCATACCAAGGATGTTGAAACCCAAAAGTTTGGAACGCAACTCCAGAATATTAAAGGACGTCAGGAGAAACTTTGCGTCAACAGAGATGATCTGGCAAAAGAACTTGAGAAGGACAAGTATGATCAAAAGGAGTCATCGGAGACATGACCAAGACTTGAAGAGTTGATGACATTGAGATCTATAGACCATTAGAAGACCCAACCCCTGTTATATACTTACGTTAGATGCGACGTTTGTGAGCTGTCATTTGTTTGTTGTTTTTCCGACAGCCACAATAAAACATGTCTTTTCAAAACTATTGTTTGTATTGTGTGTATCCTTCTCTATCTCTCTTATCCCACCCCAAAACCCATAGACCCCATAGAGGATGAATGGAGATGAGCTTATATTTTCTGGACCGATGAGTCAATTGGAGATGGACCAATGGATTCAGAACATGGAGGATCATATGGAGAATGGCACTATAGCCAGAAAGGATATGGCCCAGCAAGCTCTTCAATGCTTTGAAAGAGGTGCTGCTACTTGGTGGAGGATGTACCAAACCGTCAATGGATGGCAAGGAGTAACCGTTTGGGAAGAATTTAAGTCGACTCCGCTAAAGTCTCGGCTTGTGTCCCAGAAGTTGAAGCCTTACGGAAATGATGGAGAAAGTGCATGCAAGCTTTGTGGAGAAATTGGACACAACCATAAAGAACACCAGGATGAATACCCTCATAAGTGGGGGATTACCAAAGGAGTTAGCCAAGGATCACAGGGAACTTCAGTTGGAGATTGTTCCCAAAGGTTTTGTTGCAGCAATATAAGTTCAGTCTACATTGTTGGGAAAGATCCGTGAAGGTTAGAAGAATGACAAAGAGATTGCCGAGATAAAAGAGAGGATGAGAAAAGGAAAGGCCAAATGTTTCGTAAGGATGAGCACGACACCTTATGGTTCGAGGCCGTGTATATGTGCCCAATAATGCAAAGATCGGGAAGTTAATACTTAAGGAGGCTCATGACTCACCATACTCGATTCGCCCTGGGAACACCAAGATGTATTTGGATTTGAAGGAGTGTTTCTGGTGGACTGGTATGAAGAAGGATGTTACGGAGTATGTAGTCGTAGGTGATGTATGCCAAAGAGAGTAAAAGCAGAGCATCAGAAGCCAGCAGGATTACTACAGCCTATGCCGATACCCGAATGGAAGTGGGATAAGCTTGGCATGGATTTCATTACCGGATTTCCCAGAACCTGAACGGGACATGATTCTATCTGGGTAGTAGTTGATTTGCTTGACCAAAGTGGCTCACTTTATCCCAGTGAAAACCACCTATACAAGTGCGAAGTTGGCCAAGATATATTTGACCAGGATCGTACGTCTGCATGGAGTTCCGAGGACCATCTTATCAGATAGAGGAACACAGTTTACCTCAAAGTTTTGGAATCAGCTGCACCAGACTTTGGGTACTAGGCTAGAGTTCAGTACATCCTTTCATCCGCAGACAGATGGATAAATGGAGTCAATCAGATTCTGGAGGACATGTTGAGAGCATGTGCGCTAGATTATGGATCTAGTAGTGATGATAATCTACCTTACTCAGAGTTCTCGTACAACAATAGCTACCAAGTCAGTTTGAAGATGGCTCTTTTAAGCTTTGTATGGGAGAAAGAGCCAGACACCGTAGATGTGGGATGAAGTTGGAGACTGTCAGTTGTTTGTATCAAATGTGATCAAGGAGACAGAAGAGAATGTTAAGTTGATTCGAGATAGACTGAAGGTAGCTCAGTCCAGGCAGAAGAGTATTGCAGACTCAAAAACGCAAGGAGGTATTCTATGAAATTGGAGACAGAGCATGTGTCAGGACCCCGATCCTAAGTCACACCGATCTAGCATGTAACACATCATATCACTTTGCGGCCTCACGCACGGTATTCCCACGGGTGCCACCTTACCTGGCCCGGGACCGTTTGCGCCTTTTGGCTCACGTATATGATAGTGTCGCTAGCATCCATATGACAAAGAACCCGGGCTGACATGGCTAGTCGTGAACCCAAAGTGGCACTAACTTACAGGGACAGGCATCCATGACCCAACATCGAACGTGTCGGTCATCAGCGAGTGAATCCAGGCTGTAGCACTGGGCTAGCAGGACTCCGGTGAACCGGGCTGTAGCGGGCTAACAGGACTCCGGTATTCATCGCGTGACATTTCCCCGAAGGGACAGACACAGGAACGAAGAAGGACACATGCCGACCAGCCTAAGTGTTCCGGAGCAGTAGCAAGCTACCATGGCTTAGTGGAAACACTAGGAGACATTTCCCGGTAAGAGAGGCTACTAAGGATAAACAACTAGATAGCCAGATCCCACACATACCAAGCATTTCAATAACATACACACAATATGCTCGATATGTGCAAATACAACATGGCATCACAACATGACTCTACGACTCAAGTATTTATTCATTAGGCTCCGAGGAGCGGGATATTACAAACATGGGTCTCATGACCCAACAATCAGAGCATACAAGTCAAAGCACATGCGGAAGCTTAACATGTCTGAGTACAGACAACTATAAATGAAAAAGGCTGAGAAGCCTGACTATCTACCAGATCCTGCCGAGGGCACAAGATCGTAGCTGAGGTAACAAGCTAAACGTCTAAGTCCACGTGGAACTACTAGTGAGACTGAAGTCTCTCTGCAAAAACATAAATTAAGCAACGTGAGTACAAACGTACCCAGCAAGACTTACATCAGAACTAACTACATATGCATCATTATCAACAAAGGGGATGGTGGGGTTTAACGGCAGCAAGCCAGCTTTGACTTGGTGGCTATCCTAAACTACGACTGCAAGTAACTCTTTTGAGGTGGCGCACACGAGTCCACATATTCACCATATCAATACACCACTATGGATCCGCTCCCGTCTCCCTACGAGAACGCCATCCATAGCACTCACGCTTATCTTGCGTATTTTAGAATATCCACTTTCACTTGTCTATGAACTGATATAGGCAACCCAGAAGTCCTTTACCGCGGACACGGCTATTCGAATAGATGATGTTAACCCTGCAGGGGTGTACTTCTTCATACATGTTTCCACCACTTAGCGTCTGCACACGACATGTGCTCGGCAGACTTCAAGCGAAAGCCGACGTGGGTGTAGACCACGACCTACCTAAACACTCAAGTCTCTAGTCCAGGTTTATCTCCTATTCGGGTTCCATCCATGAGGAGATCCGGCCGTAGTTTCGCTCACAGCCCCAAACGATGTGAACAGGGTTCCGTGACACCAAACGGGCGCCCGGTATACCCGGCCACGTGCCTACCGCATCACAGCCCACCCCTCCGGTCAGCGCTGTGCACGGCCTCCAGCATACTACAAACACCAGAAACTACTTGCAACTCTTGGACAGAGGACTTGGGTGAATAAGAAGTCGAGCGGGGTCATATTTCAGGGCCCAATGTATGGTAGTAGCTGAATCATGGATCACAAACACAGAACTCAGTTCCTAAGGATGGCTTCAATGAGACAACCCACCATGTACTCCTACATGGCCTCTCACCGCTACCTTTACCAAATCGTGTTCACACACTTAGCTCACACACAGTAGGACATGTTCACACGCCTCTGATTCATCCCCGATGAATCAGACCTGACTCAACTCTAAGCAGTAGCAGGCATGACAAACAAGCATGAATGAGTAGGCACATCAGGGATCAAACAACTCCTACTCATGCTAGTGGGTTTCATCTATTTACTGTGGCAATGACAGGTCATGCAGAGGATAAAGGGGTTCAACTACCGCACCATGTAACAGTTGAATCGGTGTTGTCCTAATGCAGTAAAAGAGAGCAGGAGCGAGAGAGTGGGATTGTATCGGAATGAACAAGGGGGTTTTGCTTGCCTGGCACTTCTGAAGATAACATAGTTCTTCATCGGTGTCATCGAAGTCATCGTCGGAACCACGTCTAGCGAGAGGGGACAAACACCGGCAAACAAGGAAGAAACGCAATCAATGCAATGCACAATATGATGCATGCTATGACATGGCAATATGATGTGATTTGGGCTAATGCACCTAGCTATGATTTAAATGAAGTTGGTTTGAATACATGATTCAAACTCCAGCTCCATATATGATTATTTAAATGCCCTTTATTTGTTTTGTCCAAACCAGAGGACAAACATTGTTCAAACATGCATGAAAATGGTACAGATGGATTCCTTGAATTTTTCTGATAATTTTTCATATATAATTTATTTAATTTGGAGTTATGGTTGAATTTCTATGATTTATTGAAGTTTGGGGTATTTTCTGAAATTTATAAATCATTTCCTGATTTATTTTAATTCCAGAAATACTTACTGCGTCAGCATTGCGTCACTATGACGTCAGCAGGTCAACAGACGCTGCTGCTGGTCAAACCTGACCAGTGGGGTCCACTGGTCAGTGACTGGGGCTGGTTAGTGCCGCTGACGTGTGGGCCCGGTCAACGGCCATGTCAGCTTGGTCAGAACTGACGCGTGGGGCCGCTCTGGTTTAGTTAATCCTAAACAGATATTAAACTGGGGTTAATTAGGGCGTGGGGCCTAGGTGTCAGTGACACGGTGCGGTGTTTAGTGGCTAATTAGGCCAGGCACGTCAGCAAGTGACGCCGGCGACCACGGCGACGGCGAGACCTCGCCAGAGTTGCTCGGGACGGCGCTACAGCCCGCGGCTGGTCGCGCTGAGGGCACCGAGAGGGAGCCCGTGCTCCCGCGCATCTAGGGGCGCACACAGCTGGGCACAGGGAGGCCGGGGTCGACGGCGGCGACCACTTAGGCGGCGGCCGGAGCTACGGCAACGACGGGTTAGGAGATGCAGGGCGCCAGGGGAGGCGTTGGTGAGTGCTATGTGCTCCTGGGACTGTGGTGAGCACGACGGTGGGCTCGAGAACGAGCTGGGGTGGTTGTGGCCACGGCCACGCCATGGCCGGCGGCGAGAAACTCTCGGCCGCGGTGGGAGATGGGGCTAGGGGGCGAGAACGGAGGGGGCGAGCACAGGAGAAGCAGGGGAGGCTCACAGCGGATCCATTCGAGGCGGAGACGAGGCCGGGGACGGTCCGGAGCCGACGAATCGGGCGGCGGCGACCGGCGGGTCCGAGGAGGGGGAAAACGTCGGGGCGGCGCTTCGGGGCTTCTGGAGGGGCGTGGCTCGGTGAGGTGGGTCGAGGACGGAGTGGCGGAGCTTGTGGGCTAGTCGGGGAAGCGAGGCGGTGGCTGTGGCCGCGAGGGAGCTCGTCGGCGGCGACGGCTGCGTTCGGGCGAGTGAGAGAGAGGAAGCAGAGGAGAGGAGGGCCACGAGAAGAGTGATAGAGAGGTCGAGGGGGTTCGGCATCTCCGTGGCGTTGCGGGAGACGTCCAGGGGGAGGAGGAGGCAGCCAGGCAGGGAGGAGGTGGCCGAGGCGCGTGGCCGCGCGCGCCGGGCGCGTGCCCGTCCTCCTGGCAGGGAGGTAGACGACAGGGGAGGCCCAGATGGGCTGGGCCGCATAGGAGCTGGGCCGGCTGGGCTGCCAGGTAAGCGCCAGGTAGTTTCTGTTCTTTTATTGTTTTTCTGTTTCTGTTTTTCTTTTTATTAATATCGTTTGCCATTGTTTTGAATTTAAACAAATTCAAACAATGCCAAAAACTCCTCTGAATATTTTTTATTTTGCTAGATGGATTTTTCCAAAAGCTCATAAAATATTTCAGGGGTATTTGAAATTATATTCTAATTATATGAATATAATTCAAATTCAAATAGCTAATGATTTAAATTCAAAGTCCCAAAAATAAATCCTTAAAAATGTTCAATATTTTGGTTGGGACCAGAACCCTTGCCAAAAATTATCAAACATTTAAGAAGAGCATTTTGGAACAACGAATGAGATTTTAGGGTTTTTGCCCTTCTTTTATTTAGGGTGTTGAGGCTTCCAAATTTCCCCAGTTCAAGTTCAAAAATTTAAACATGATGCAAACACTAGGCAGCACCAGAAGCTAGGGATGTGACAGCATGTCTTCGTGTGTCCTCTCTGCGAGGAGTTAAACAATCTGGAGTTAAGGGAAAGTTAGCCCCGAGATTTGTAGGACCATACCGAGTTTTGGAGCATTTTAAGGGTGGTAGTACCCTGTGAGGATGCTTGACCCTGGAAAAGTAATGATGTTCCACGAAGCGGAGTATGGACTTCATAAGTATAAGTTTTTATCTCGGTATGTGGGACATTCCACGAGGATGAAGAGATGAATTACTATTGGATATAAAGGAGTTATGATGTTGGAAATATGGATCAATGGAAATTCCATGATGAGTCTGAGTAATCACGTCTTAGTTTGGTACAAATAGAAGGAAGAAAGACATTACAATTGGATGGGTTTTGAGTATGCTAGGAAGATGGGAGTTGAATGTTGGAATAACGATCAGTTGCCCAGAGGATGAGTTCAATGTTACAAGTGATGAGATGGGCCATAACCCATAGGCCCCAGGACCTGCCAAGAAGCAAGCACACTCTTGCTGAAGGAAAACCCTTGGAAGAGGATATGCCTTTACCCACCGACGATTTTATAGGAGCAACGCAAAACCTGAGAGTTGTGAAGGACCGATAGATGTTGTTTGGCTTGCAGAATCAATGGATTTATCTGAAGTTGGTTCCTCGACAAGAGAAATTCTGCAATGCTTGTGAGGATGACCGAGTGTTAGAATGCGAGATTCGCTAAACCATATACAAGATAATGATTTGGGTGCGGGATGGATTGATCACCATAACGACTTACTCTTATTATTCGCCTTGCTATGTGGGATGGTAAATCTGAGTGACTTACCTATAGTAGAGAGACGATGATCAAAACCTTGTTTAAACCTTAGAATGGTATAAGTATTTTCCCTTGTACACGACAGTTGTTGCCAATCGTAGGATATACGGTGAGGTTCAACCCAGACCCGTTTTCCGCAGGAGAAACCATAAATTGTTGACCACCATGAGATATCGATAGTGGTTTAGTATTGGCGCCAGACCCATCAGCTGAGAAGACTCAGTCTTAGAAGAACCGTACCAAGATGAAAGGACAGAAGTATTGAGGAAAGGTTATGCCACTACCGGAAGAGCCAGAGAAGGAATGTTCCCGAGAATTTGAGAAGACCAACACTGTTAAGAATAAGGATGGAGTATATGAGTTTTGATGGAACAGTAACAATGCTTTTAAGGGTGGTAGCACCCGAGACCCCGGAGACGATCGATGGATTTTGAAGACCCCGACCCTAACCTATTTCTTGCTAGCCTCTCCGAGTCTCGAGGACGAGATTCATTTTAAGGGTGGTAGGTTTGTAACATCCCAAAATTTTAAATTTTGGAATCTTATAAACAAATAGATAGTTTTGATTGATTCTTTGATTGATTGACTGAAAGTGATTGAATTCGAAACTTTTTGAAAGTTAAATGAGAGGGAATAAAAGGACTTTCCCGAACTTTCATTTTCTTTTCTGATCTTCATGAATTCAAATTCCTTTTCATCACAAAACCCTGGAGAGAAGATGACATGACTTCTTCCATTTATTTAAATGACAAGGGGTGTTGAAAATATTTGAATTTCATTTGTAAAATATTTCCAACCCAGGAACTTTATGCAACTCAATGATTTTCACGAGCGAAGATAAAATGACTTCTTCAAAACATATGAAATATGAGTTGGGAGTTTCAAAGAATTAAATTCAAAGTTCTTTTGAATTTATTTTCAATTTAGAGTTATTTGAGTTGTATTCAAATTATTTTTCTCCAAAAATAAAATATATGGAAAATAGGGTAACATGATTCCCTACATCAGAAAATTGGAGAGAAATAAATTTGAATTAATTTTGGTATCTTTAAAATGATTTTTCTGGATTTTACTAGGGCAGAAGCACTCCTTGCTTTATTTGAATTTGTGTGTAGTTTATTTGACTCTAGAAAAATGTTCATGTCGTAGAAATCTTTTTCTGAAAATTTTGATATATTATATGCCTATATAATATTTCTGTTTTCTTTTGTTTTCATTTTTTTGTCTGTTTTTTAAAAAAAGAACTTCCGCCGACTGGGCCGGCCCAGCTAGCCAGCCAGGCTACGACCCAGCCAGCCCACGCGCCGCACCGTCTCTCTCCCGAGCGGGAGACCTGCCACCGCACGCCGTCGTTGCCTCGGCGTCCGTGCCGCCTTCGGACTCCGCCTCCCGCGCCGCCTCTCCTCTGCCCCTCCTCCATGCCACCTGGTCCCCCTCCCCTCCTATAAATACTCCGCCCGGGACCCCAAGATCCCGTTTTCGCCGCCGCCGCCGCTCCTCGACCCGCCGCCGCCGGCGAGGTCTGCCGCACGCCGCCCTCGCGCCGCCGCCGCACTTCTGTCGCGCCGCCGCAGCTGCTCCACCCCGCGCCGCTTTTCACCGCCGCCCAACGCCCCTCGTCGCCGGAGCTCGCCGCCCTCGCCGGAGCCGCCGCTCCGCCGATATAAACCACCGAACCGCTGCTGAACTGGTATAAACCGCCGATCCTATACGGTTTTCTTTTAACTTCGGTTTTTTTCTAAAACCCTAGACTAGATCTGTTTTTTTTAGTTTTATTAAGCAGCGAACGCCCATTGTTTATATCTTATAAAAGAGCGTTCATTATTTAGTATTTTCGTTTTCTGTTTTTTTACGCCAGGGACCTAGTTGTTGTTGTTCTATTTTACAGTTTAGCCCCTGGACTTCAAACGCTCATAACTTTTTACTCGTTTGTCCAAATTCAACGAAACCAACGCCCACTTCTTTGTTATGATCTCCTCTATCCAGTAAAACAACTTAAACATGTTTTTGAAAGTTTTAAAGTTGAATTAGATCAGATTTGAATTTGAACTTCGTTTGATCGTAACTTGAGTTTTATAACTCCGTTTGAGTTGATTCTTTTTGCATTTCGAAGCTCTTGACCTAAACTTTCTGATAAGGCCAAATTCACATAATTTTGGTACTGTTAGAAATTGTTTTATGCTGCAAGAGTCATTTGCTTGGTTTTGATGTTTTCCGAATCGTCTTCTTCGTTCTTTCCGATCTTTTGAGTGATTGCTTATGTGTGGTTACTATTGCTTGCTCACGATAGATTGACCGGAGTGTGACGAGTAGAACTATCAAGAGTTTTGAGTGCGAATCATCTTCATCAACATTGCAGGCAAGTTCACACTTTGATCATATCCCTTTCATACCCAGTTTTTATGCATTTGTTTCACCCTCAAACATTGCATGAGTAGGTTTGATAATATGTGGGTATTGGGAAGTAGTTGATGAGGTAGGAACCTATTGCCCTGTTTCATATCAAACCCTTGGGAGTTACGCGTTGCTTATATTGCCATGCTATGCTCGTAGACGTGGATTGGGTTTGAGTGTATTCCATGACAGATGTGAGATTGTTTACTTAATGGTTCAACTTAAGGTGGCAACTTTAATACACATCTGGGTGGATTGAGGCACCTGGGGTATCCAGTGATTGCTTGTTTTTTTGGAAATCCCGGGGTTACCGTGCGATTTTCCTATGGACCGCCACCCAGGCTCAAAGGGAACTGAGATTATTCATGCTAGAAACTTCCGTGTGCAGCCACAAGCTATTATGGGCTCTAGCATAGTTGAGTAAGTTACATGAAGCTCTTGAAGAGGTGGATCAGCAGGTAGTGGGTTTTGTAGGTTTGGTATGGTCTACCCGGAGTAGAGAGTTAATGTTTCTGAAAGACTGTGTCTCGGTCATCCGTTTCTCAAACACCAGGTAGTGCGAGAAATCAACGGAGGCGATCGAGTCTTGTGGGGAAAAGTGCACAAACCTCTGCAGAGTGTACAATCTAATCATGGTTAGCCGTGTCCCCGGTTATGGACAATTCCGAGTATCTAGTACTTGAGTATTCACATGTATCTCAACACCCTTAATTAATATTGCTGGGTTGTTAATTATATTAATTGGGATCATTGAGTTGGGGTTACCTTCTCAAATGATGTTTCAACCACCATGGTAGTTAAATTAAAATTATATTCCTTTGTTTAGGGAAAAATTGGCTTTTCGCAAAAACATTATAACCATAGAGCTTCCACCAGCCATATATGCATGTAGTGATAGACTTTATTCATCATTGCTCTATGGTGTGAATTTGCCATTACATTCAATGTACTGACCCTGTGGCTGCAACGTCTCATGTTGCAGGATCTTACGACGAGTAAGTGACACGTTAGGGTTACGATTTCCTATACTCAACCTTGCCGTTGGTGTTGATGGGAATCCACAACCTTGTTGCTTCCGCTATTTTGGATTGAGGTAATAGTTTTTACGTTATTTTATACATGTGATTTACCTTTGTTATAAATCCTCGAGTATTGTGTGTGTCAGCATACCGATCCAGGGATGACACGTAAGCACAGAGACTTGACCCATTCGGGTCGGGTCGCTACACGTTAGATGAACTAAATCAGTCCAAAATAGCCGTCTGATCTAGACGTTGAGAGGCTCCGCACTAAGGCACATGCAAGCATGCAGAAATACCGTGGCATGCATGTGAGTGGGTTTTAAATCACATCAACATGTCTGCATGCAAACATGCACCGGTAGCATGCATGTAAGTGAGCTTTAAGTCACATTAACATGTCAAAAAGAAAAATATAATCCCATTATGCAGTAGGAGTTGGCTGATCTTTTTTCCTTGCGTGCGATGATCTAAATGATGATGGGAGTTTATTTAGTTTGGCTACCACATTTGTCATGCGGTTATAGAGTTTTTTAGTTCTATGAAATCGATAATTTTGCGCAGAGAGATATACGGCTGTTCTGCAGCAACGCGCGGGGACTCATCTAGTAATATTTAGGAACGGAGGGAGTACTATGTAAAGAGTTAGGTGTCGCACGATGATAGTGTGAGGTGGGCCATGTAATCACTGAGCCTGCGTGTTTTCACTGCTCTTGTACTCCTCCGCTGTAAGAATGGAGAAAATTGTAATCTAGTAGTACCTCCTTTCACCGAAAGCGTGGGACATCAGCAGTCCTACCACCTCAGTAATAAAGACCAATGAGTCGTCAAATCACATAGACCCAGCAGTACTGAACGGACGAAGCAACCATCACTCTTGCGCTAGTGAGAGGTCGCGTCCGCTCTGCCCGGGCATGAATGCGGCACTGATTCTTTGGAGCGGTGCTGACCATTTCAGACGGGAAGCGCGCCGGGGCGATGGAGGGGCTTCGGGTGGGCCAGGCTGGTCAGGAGCGGGCGTGGCAGCTGTCCGCATGTCCCTACCGAACACGCCCGGAAACGAGAGGATGCACTGACTCTCGCGGCTAAAATCGTACACTACACACCATCTCTCTAGAGGAATAGGTCGATCTGTCGCTCTCTCTAACACACACATGTTGTTAAACACACACACACGCGCGCCTGTTTGGTTTTCTTTAGTCCCAAATGCCCACTTTTAGTCCCTAAAAGTCCCTCCTATTTGGTTTAGATGGGACTGACACGGAGGTTTTTTAGTCCCTACACCAAAATGTCCCTGTAAACAAACACCCTCTAATAATGCCGCTGGAAAATTGATGCAATGCCACAGTTAAAAGCAAATTACATGTTTAACGAAATTTATTGTTAATATAATCTTTATGTTAATATTAATCAATGTCACCGTTTGAGAAATGCTATTGTCTTGCTTTCTTTCCCATTTAGATAAGGTAGATGCTTCTTTTTGTTGGCTTCTGTGTCATCCACCGTTATTGACCACTAATTGTTTCCTTTGCACCTCTATGTAAACAGGGTTATCTACTTCACCTCGTTGCCATTGTGACCTTTTGTTGCACTACACAAACCACTTTTGTTTTACCAGTGTTTTGTGCAGTTCAACCAAAATGTCACGCCGACAACGTTGCTTGATTGCTTGATCTTAGTGGAACTGCACAAGAGGAGATCTTACTTCCTATCCGTGTTGGCAAATTTGGTTCAGATCTTCTTCTTGTGAGTTGTTTGATTCCACATCATGAGAGCTCAGTACTAGCCTTCTTTCACATGATTCTGCAGTGTGCTTTCATATGTTGTGCGACTTGTACGATAATGTTGCTTGATTTTAGTGAACTACACAAATGGAGACAAGACTTCCAATCTGTATGTGCACCGTAATATTCCATTGAGGTAAGATAAGGATATTTCACAATTGTTGGCCTATATTTTGCCACTTTCATCGGAAAATTAAGTTTAGTACTATACTTGTGCTCCCTAATTGACATGCCAAATCTTACATTGAACGTGAAGCTTGTCTGTTATTGAACCAAGTGATGAAGGGGAAGAACAAGCGGAAGAAAAACAAAAATCAACTCCCGGTGTTGTAATGAAGCACTGGAACTGTGATGACACAAGTAATGATATAGTTTTGCATCTTAATTTATTGCTATGGCTGGAACGAGCAATTGTTTTGCCACTGATTTGATGCCACTCTTAATGTAATACTTAATTATCTCTACTTGTGCAAATAGGGATCTTATTTGAAGATACCATATATTTTAGTGGAACTGCACAAGAAGATGTTGGAAACATTAAACTAATCGAGGAGTATATAGTAAGCATGGACACCACCGTAGATAGCAACAGATGGTTCTGGAGAAGTGCTTCATCTATATGCTCTACACAATAAGCCTCCTGACAAAGGTTTGTACTCGCCCACTGATTTCATCCATATGATTGAGCTTTGTCATCTCTATTGGTGTTGTGCTACTATTTAGATACTGTCATGAAAAAGTGGTATTGTCCTTGAGAAGTGCTTCATCTGTGCTGTTTTAAATATTTCCTTTCCTTTTTTTTCGAGAAAACAGGGATGCTAGCATTTAGTAGTCCTCTTGTCTTTGCACAACAGGATCATCTTCCTCTAAAGAAGAATATGGAGCACGTGAAGTGACTAGTTCCGATTATGCCAGGATGAAGAAGCCTTGTCTATCTTCTCATCAGAAGGAGCAGTTGAAGGATGGTTACATTACTCCCCAGAAGCCAAACTAACTTCAGCTCAGAAGGACTGACAAATCTCCATTTTTTTGTTGTGATGCACGAGTACAATGTTGTTCTAGGATTATTCTGGTGAGTTCCATTTTTCTAAAAGTGTGCTCTACATGGACCATGTAGGTGCCTGTTTAAACTGTCAATTCATAGTACAATTTGCTTTATACTAATCAACTTTTTGTATTTGTGCAAACAGGAGTGCTCAGCTTGATTTCAATGGGAATTGCACAAAATGTTCATGAATACATCAAATCATTCATTTCCACCACAAGAAAGGAGGTGCCGAAAAGTTCAAGGCGTTGCAACATATAAGGGCGAAATCATACAAGCTACGCGCGAATTTGGTTGATTTTGGTGGAACTGCACAAAAAAGAACAACTGGTTTATTTAGCACGAGGTGCCATGTCAATGTTCGAACTGATGGCAAACCCTGCCCATTCCACAATCGTAGGCATTTGATATTTTGGAATGGGACAACCTTGTCAAATTTTGCTCATTAATTTTAGCAAGACATGCGTTTGATATTTTTGAATGGGACACCCTCTGCTATCAGCAACGTCGATCAATTTTTCTTTATTCTTTAGTTGTGAAGTAAATATTGCCTCTGACATGTGAGTCGCTGAGATGCATAATCATCGATTGTTTTGAATGTTCTCTATTTATTGCCAGCCCTGTGTGTTTGATTGCAATGTACAGAAACGCTAAAAAGCTGCTCAAACTCTTTGTACTCCTTTTGTTCCTTTTTACTTCGCACATTGTGAAAGTGCATACTTTTTTGTACAAGATTGGTCAAAGTAGAGATACTTTGACTGCAGACAAAACTTGTATGCAGACTAGAAAGGACCGGAGGGAGTACATGTGAAACTGCTGCAAATGAGGTGGTCACCCTGGGAATAATGCTAGTACATATTGTTTTGCATGTTCATCCAATGCCAGTGATACATGAATTCGAACTAATCGAAATAAATTCATTCATACACGATTAGATTTCATATAAACATGCCAGATTTCATTACATTTCATACATTCTTCAACTAAAAAGGGGTGCGCTGGAGGTATAATTAATTAACTGAAGCTACCCACCGGTGTCCTGCTGAGCCGAACAGAAGCTTCAGTGACTTAACTGCAGGTGTAGTTGCGTAACTGACATGTGGCCTATTGTGCCGACGTGTCAGTCAGCCAACTGCACCAGCAGTTAAGTAGAAGCAGCGTTCTTCTCCAGTGCAGCTCTCCGACTCCACGTCGCCGCCAAGAAGCTAACTGGCCATCAATGGTCAACCCCCTAGCTTGGCTTCAACCGGAGGGTAGCAGCGGTGGCCTTACTTGGACCCAAGCGGTGGCGACCTACCATGTTCTACTCTTCCTCGTTTTTTGTGTGGCACGACCTTGTTGGCAGTGAGGCGGGGCCTCGGCGCAGCCGGCGATGTCCTCTGTCTCGTTGCCGGCGGGTGGCGCCTCGACGGAGCGGTGGAAATCCTCCCCCACGTTGCCGGCAGGGTGGGGCCTCGGCTAAGCCGGTGATGTCCTCTGCCTCATTGTTGGCGGGGCGGGGCCTCGGTGCAGCAGGCGGTGTCCTCTGTCTCGTTGTTGGCGCCGCAGGGCCTCGGCGGAGCAGGGCATCGTCGATGCCAGTGGAGCGGGGACTCGTCGGAGCCGGCATTGTCCTCTGCCTCATCCTCGGTCTTGCCAAACAGCGCCTCGCCCGCTTCATCACCCTCTTGGTAGGCGGCCGCAGCCTCCGCCACCTGCATGCGGTACCACCAGCGCTCGAGGCAGCCCTTGCGGGCGGAGCGGTTCGAGTCGAGAAGCGCCTCCTGCTCCGCCCGCTCCGCGGCGATCTGCTCCTCCGCCTGCAGGTGCTCCTGGAGGAGATGGTGGTTGTAGGCGGCATCGGCCTGCGCCTCCCGGAACTGCTCCTCACGCATCTGCCTCACCGTGTCCATATATTGGGCACGGGCCTCACCGATGGTCATGGTGCAATGCACCGGCGAGGATGGCGCAGAGGAGGGGGTTGGTGCCGGATCATCGACTACCATGTTCTCCATTGGGACGTCGTCGTCCTCCGGCTGCCTGCCCGCCAGCCGGTCGGCAGCAATGGCTGCCATCTCCTTGCACTACTAGGGAAAAGGCTAGCGGCAGCGCGGGTTTTAGGTGTATCAGTAGCGCGGGGACAGGCGCTACTAATAAGGCGCTACAGCTAACACATAGCAGTAGCGCGTGCTCACCGGCGCTACTGCTACACAAGTGTAGCAGCAACGCGGTTTGTGGGAGCTCGCAACTGCTAGTAGCTCTAGCGCGCTTTGCCTGGACGCGCTACTGCTATCACGGCGCTGCTGCTAACTTTTATACACTCGCTACTGCTAATTTAAGTAGTTTTTTGTTTTTTTCGGCATATTTGTTTTGTATTTGAACAGGCTTTATAGAAGAATCTTTAGCACATAGAAATGTCATCATGATACACATACAAATGCCTGCGAGACCACAAATGTAATCATAGCATATACATACAAATAGTCTCATCATAGTCATCATCCAACACAAAGTGATATCTTGTCATCATCTCGAAAATAGCGATACATGCAAGTCTCGAATACTTGCAACTACAACAATGTCATCTATCTAAACAAAGGTATACGCAAGAAGTGCTATCACTATGAGTAAGAGCGGAACTATGCAGTACATGAGGTGGCGGTTACGAGTCCTCTCTCACGCTAGCGTGAACCTCAAGTAACTAGCTTCTCCTTCTTGTCTGCTTTTGAAGCCTTTATGGCTGGCGCCCGTGAACCCATTCACTTGCGCCTGACATTCATGATACTCGTTGTACACCCTCGGAACCTTCCCTTTGTACATGACATAGCAATTCCATCTCGCCATCAAGAAACTAGGTACCTGTTAGAGATGCATGTTCATGAAGAGGATGTACAATCATATATATGCAACAAAATATACTAGAGCAACACCGAAAAAGAAAGGGTTAGCAACTAGATGCAACATACAGTACACAAATTAATTAACTAGAGGTACGCAGGTCATCATACGCAAACTAACAAAGTAGCGTTACGCAAGTTCGGCAGGGACCGTGGACATCATAAAGTTTCATCGCTACAAAAAGTATACAAGTTCAACCGACACATATCATCATCATCGGCATCATAAATCACTAGAAGTTCCATCCTTCCATATCATCGAGGATGAACCCTAGCTTCTTGAACGGCGTGAGGTCTAGACGTTGCATGCCTATGCGAGTTCGGACGTCGGCTCGCGATATAGGGCCGTGTGGAACATCCCCTTCTCATCGACGAATTCTTTCATGGTGATCGTTGCAAGGTCGCTTTGGATGCGAAAGAAGTCATCCCTAAGTTATAATCCGCTTCTCCATGAGATTCTAGCCACTTGTGGATATGATCATCATTTCTGCTTCTCATGTGAAGCTTTTGGTGATCCGTGTTGAACTGAATCATGAGATGGACGATGTAGAATCCATCCTTCTTGCTTGGTTTTGGGACATGGATGCAGGAGAAGTTAGTTTTATGCGCGAAACCCATCTTCTTGTTCCTTTGTTTCCTGATCTACACGTGGCCACCTCTAAAGCTGAAGCCTTGGAGAGCATCATCTAGAATATTCATTATGTGGGTGTAGTCTTTTTTCTCGTAGTCTCTGGAAGGGTCAAAATACACGGCGTGGGAGACTTGCGGGTAAAGAACGATAAGGACGGCGCGCCCGTTGCTGCGGGGAAAAGACACCTCAAATTATTCCCCATATGAGAGAGAAGGAATGATTGAAATGTACGAAAGGGTTGTCCGGAACTGACTTACTTTGGATGATAAGGCACGAGGACAATTTCCCGGTCCTTATTCTATACCATGAAGTTTTGGAGGTACTCCCTAACAATTTCATGCTCAAAGTCGCCGAGACTCAAGAAAGACTCGTGCATGTAGTACGGATCCGCCACACAGATTTGCGAGACTTCTTCACTCTTCATGACAGAGCTCATATTTAGCGCAAACAGGCGGACGATAGTAAAATCGAGCCGCCTTGTTAGAAATATCTCAAAGATATGGTCAAACCGCAGGAAGAACACCTCCGCGGGCCGTGTGTCGACGTATCACTTCCCCTCAGGAACACGAGCCGCGTATGTTGGATATCATGGATCCTTTGAGGCTAGTAGGCTTTTCTCAATCGACAACACATGGTCGTGCAGTCTCCTGAGATCCCCTGATAGTGCCTCCAGCGGTTTCGGCGGTAGCATCGGCTCGCCCGTGAGATGAAACATGACCGCACCTTTCACGGGTACACCCTCTTCAGAATGCATCATCTGGCTGCTAGTGCTCTGGCTTGTTTGGAGGCAGTTACCTTCCCCGATCTCTTCCTCTCCTTTTTCTTGGGCACACCTTCCAGACCCTTTTTTAACCCCTGCCCCAGTCTTCCCGGGCTAAGTACTGTACGACCCTCGCGCCCGGCTAGTTGAGCCTGTGTTGAGGCGGCATCTTCAGGCGTGTCCTGTGAGGATTTCATGAAGAGAGACTTTTTGCAATCCCTGCTACGACCCTGCCCGGGCATATCATCCATATCCTTATTAGCAAGCTGATAGCCCGATTCGTCATATGGTTGACTCATCATATCTATGTCACAGTCATATGCGTTTGTATTGAGGAAATCCATAGGGTCGACCTCCAACTCATCATCCATTCTCTGTTCTACAGGGGAAATTAAATCAGCCAGTACTATTGCACCCCCTTCATCATGTCGTCCGCCGCTCTCACATGGCACTACAGGAGCTGGTAATTGCGTAGGCGGGGTGGTGGTCTCCGCACATGCTTGTTGTTGTGTGGTAGTTATTGGTGTGCTCTCGGCCGGCTCCAGATGAATAAGATTCTTCGGCCATAGCAGCACCCAATTCTTGCAGCTTCCAATCCGCGGTGGGGTCTTGTCGTCTGCTCCCACATGCTGTACTGGAGGAGGCAAATCCTCGTGCCCCAATTTCACACTGGTCAAGCTAACCCTAAAGTGCCCAGCGGGGATCGGCTGGTTGTGGAACGTGCGTTGTGAGGGGTCCATTATCATCCCATTTCCCACGTCCACCTTCTGGCCTTTGATCAAGTAGAGTATGGCGCACGGGGTTTCTTTCGCCTGCAAACACATATGTCTGTGGCGTAAAACAACCAAAAGGCAACAAAAATGGAATATTATATATATATATATATGTTGGTGTGACATGTAATTACCGTAAAGGCGTCGAGCTCAGCCAAAGACGAAGGCCCACCTAGCGCGCCTGAGACTGAGGACGGGCTGCTATGAGCGGGAGCGGCTGCGAGAGGAGGCCCGATTGCGTGAGCAAGTGATGGTGCGATGGTGTTGTTGTTCATGGAGTTGCTCCCGACGAAACTGGGCAACGGGAAATCATGTACCGTCTTGTCTGGATTTTCCTTCGTCCAGTTGATGATAACTGGAACCAAGTTAGTAGCGAAATCATTTCTGCAGGCAGTTACAGCTACATTGACTGCCTGCTGTAGCAACTCATATTTGTCCTCGGCTGCTTTTTTTTGCGTCCTCAGCTGCTTTTTTCTCGACCGCAAGCTTCACCTTCGCGTCGATGTCCGCCTGACTAAACTTCTTTTTCTGCTTCTTGGCCTCCGGGCCCTCGTTGTAAAACACCTTCCACGTGGCGCCGTCTCTAGCGCCGTGCACATGACCATATTGCGGCCACTGGTCCAAAGGGAGTCCCTTAAGTTCGTTCAAGGCCCGGTTGAGAGGGGTGTCCCACTTGGGCCTCATCGGAGAAGTAGGGCTTTCGGCTGCAAGCTGGTGTTGCTTCTCCAGTAGTCTAATCAATTTCCTCGTGATCTTGTCCGTGTAAAAACCCTTTTTCTCCTTGTCCCACTTGTAGCGGGCCCTAATGAAGTCACGCTCCAAGGGGTTGGTGAACTTCGCGAAGGGGTCTGGGAGACCCGCGGCTTCACGTTCCGCGTCCTTTGCTACTGCCAGTTTTCCTTTTTCTTTTTCTTTTTCTTTATTTTATCCCACTTTTATTTCCCGAGGGCAGTGAACGAAGGGAGGGCGACATATATTGCATCATTTGACGGTTAAATATGTATGCAAAATAGGAACATATATATTACATCATTGGACCCATGCATAATAATGGATAAGTGTGTATACAAAATAGGAACATATATATATATATATATATATATATATATATATATATATATATTGCATCATTTGACCGATAACATACGGTTCCTCAGTGCTGACGTTTTCGTTTTTGAGTCAGCTTCTTTCCCTTCTTGTTCGTTGAAGAATAATTGAGCCCCTTATTGTGACTTTGCCTTTTCCATGGAGTATGATTTTTCTTAGGTAATGTAGTATTGATTCTTCTTTTGACGTATACTTCATCATCATCATCATCTTCCCTCATTGGGCTGCCGTACTGATCATAGTCTTCCTCGTTGGCGACTCCATCCATTCCAATGATGTTCCTTTTGCCTCTCCTCACGACAACACGGCTGGGATTGCGCGGGTCGTTTATGAAGAAGCATTGTTGTCACGTGCTTAGCGTGTACCCATGGCTCGTTTTTTGTGATAGCATTCACGGTAGCGCTCTTGACGTCGAGTATAGTCATGGTAGTGAAAATCTGGATTTCTCTTTCGACATTCTTAGCCCATCTGACACGGAACATCGTCATGTTGTGCAGTCCAGAGTAGTCAAGCTCCCAGATCTCCTCGACCCTTCCATAAAATTGTTCAGTTGCGCCGTTGTCACTGCCGGTCATGCATTCCATCGTCACCCCTGAGTTCTGATCATCACTGTCCATATCTTTGGCCTTCGTGTAGAACGTGTATCCGTTGATATCATATGCCTGATAGGTTACGAG
The DNA here is from genome assembly GCF_002162155.2 of Triticum dicoccoides. Classification (NCBI taxonomy): domain Eukaryota; kingdom Viridiplantae; phylum Streptophyta; class Magnoliopsida; order Poales; family Poaceae; genus Triticum; species Triticum dicoccoides. The sequence goes on along the minus strand of NC_041393.1, from coordinate 141,342,597 downwards.
GTTGGGCGAGGGGCCATGTGCTAAGGCGTATATGAGCAATCCGTCCTTAGAGCCCTCCTCTGGGGTATTAGCAATAATATGCTCTTTGAACCAATGCAGGAAAGTGGAGTTGTGCTCTCTAGTAACTTTGGCGTCCGTCCTGCATACCCCCCGGTCACAATACTTCTTTGCGATAATTTCTTTGTGCAGTGCCACGAAAGGATCTACCTCGTCTAGGTGTTGTAGCACTACCAAGTTTGCTCTGTCAAAGTCGCTGCATCGATCTGAGTATGCCACGTGCAGTTCCTGCGACCGTTGCAGTGACCATCTACTTCGAGCCTCCCATCGTGCTTGTTAACGGGCAAACCAACACTAACACCAGGCGGCTGGTCTGCGCCATATAGAAAATTCTCACAGAAAGAGATGCACTCTTGTGCCAAATAGCCCTGGACGATGCTTCCATTCGGACGGGACATGTTACGAACGAATCCTTTGATGATCCCATTCATCCTCTCAAATGGCATCATGTTGTGTAGGAATGACGGCCCCAGGTCTATTATGTCATCCACAATATGGACACACAGATGCACCATCACGTCAAAGAACGCGGGCAGGAAGTACATTTCAAGCTCATTCAGTATCACAACGATCTCTTCCTGTAGCCTTTGGAGCTGCTTCACACTGATCAACTTTCGAGAGATGACGTCGAAAAAGTTGCAGAGACCAATAAGCGTGTCACGGACGTGCTTGTCCATTATCCCTCTAAGGGCAATAGGTAGTATCTGCGTCATCATCACATGACAGTCATGAGACTTCATCCCGCTGAACCTTTTCTTGTCCGTGTCTAGATATCTGCTTATCTTGCCACAGTAACCGGAACTAACTTTGACTCCGGTAAGGCACTTAAAGAAGGCATTGATCTCAGCCTCACTTAAGGTGAAGCAAGAAGGGGGGAAATAATCCTCTTTCTTTATTTTCTTGCCCTTCTTCTCCCGTGCCTCTGTCTCCGTCTCTATCTCGTCTGACATTTTACAGGGCGGCATGTGCAGATCTTCCCTGATTTTCAAATCTTGCAAGTCTTTTCTTGCCTTCGGCCCATCCTTGGTCTTATCCGGCATGTTCATCAGTGTTACGAGCAAGCTCTCAAGGACATTCTTACAGATATGCATTTGATCAAGGCAATGAGGTGTATCGAGTTTGTGCCAGTACTCCAAGTCCCAGAACACAGACCTCGTCTTCCATACCTTCAGCAGCGGCTCCGGCGCCTTTCTCATCGTCTTTCCTGGTGCGGGGCACTCCTTCCAGTTTTTCAACAACTCATCGATTTTGGCACCGCTCCGCTTATGTGGAGGTCCTCGATGCTCAGCGTGACCATTGAATAGGTCTCCACGGTTTCTCCACGGGTCGTCCTGTTCAAGCCATCTTCGATGCCCCATGTCCACGATTTGCCCAGACCCGCCATCTTTCCTTGACATTAGCTGCCGAGACGTTGTATCATCCATGCACCGCGTGCATCCGCAATATCCATGGCACACCTGGCCTACCACATATCCGTAACCGTTTCCTCGGTCATGCAGGTTTTTATAGGAGGTTCATTAAGGACTTCTCTAAAATCTCTAGGCCTCTGACTAATTTATTGCAAAAAGATATTCCTTTTGTCTTTGATGATGATTGTGTAGAAGCTTTTGAAACACTTAAGAAAGCTTTGATCACTGCACCTATTGTTTAGCCACCTGATTGGAATTTACCTTTTGAAGTTATGTGCGATGCTAGTGATTATGCTGTACGTGATGTTCTAGGGCAAAGAGTCGATAAGAAATTGAATGTTATCCAGTATGCTAGTAAGACTCTTGATACTGCCCAGAGAAATTATGCTACTACTGAAAAAGAGTTCTTAGCAGTTGTATTTGCATGTGATAAGTTTAGACCCTATATTGTTGATTCCAAAGTTACTATCACACTGATCATGCTGCTATTAAATATCTTATGGAAAAGAAAGATGCCAAGCCTAGACTCATTAGGTGGGTTCTCTTGCTCCAAGAATTTGACTTGCATATTATTGATAGAAAGGGAGCTGAGAACCCAGTTGCAGATAACTTGTCTAGGTTAGAGAATGTTCCTGATGACCCACTGCTTATTAATGATAGCTTTCCTGATGAACAATTAGCGGTCGTCAATGCTTCTCATACTGCTCCTTGGTATGCTGATTATGCTAATTACATTGTTGCTAAATATATACCGCCTAGTTTCACATACCAGCAAAAGAAAAAGTTCTTTATGATTTAAGACATTACTTTTGGGATGATCCACACCTTTATAAAGAAGGAGTAGATGGTATTATTAGACGTTGTGTGCCTGAGCATGAACAGGAACAGATTCTACGTAAGTGTCACTCTGAATCTTATGGAGGGCACCACGCTTGAGATAGAACTGTACACAAGGTACTACAATCTGGTTTTTATTGGCCTACTCTCTTCAAAGATGCCCGTAAGTTTGTCTTATCTTGCGATGAATGTCAAAGAATAGGTAACATTAGTAGACATCAAGAAATACCTATGAATTATTCTCTTGTTATTTAACCGTTTGATGTTTGGGGCTTTGATTATATGGGATCTTTTCCTGCCTCTAATGGTTATACACATATTTTAGTTGCTGTTGATTACATTACTAAGTGGGTAGAAGCTATTCCAACTAGTAGTGTTGATCATAAAACTTCTATGAAAATGCTTAAATAAGTTATTTTTCCAAGGTTTGGAGTCCCTAGATATCTTATGACTCATGGTGGTTCACATTTTATTCATGGTGCTTTCCGTAAGATGCTTGCTAAGTATGATGTCAATCATAGAATAGCATCTCCTTATCATCCGCAGTCTAGTGGTCAAGTAGAGTTGAGCAATAGAGAGCTCAAATTAATTTTGCAAAAGACTGTGAATAGATCTAGAAAGAATTGGTCCAAAAAACTTGATGATGCATTATGGTCCTATAGAACTGCATATAAAAATCATATGGGTATGTCTCCTTATAAGATGGTTTATGGAAAAGCGTGTCATTTACCTCTTGAACTTGAACATAAGGCATATTGGGCTATCAAAGAGCTCAACTATGACTTCAAACATGCCGGTGAGAAGAGGTTATTTGATATTAGCTCACTGGATGAATGGAGAACCCAAGCGTATGAGAATGCCAAGCTTTTCAAAGAAAAAGTCAAACGATGGCATGATAAGAGGATACAAAAGCGTGAGTTTAACGTAGGAGATTATGTGTTATTATTCAACTCTCGTTTAAGATTTTTTGCAGGAAAACTTCTCTCAAAATGGGAAGGTCCCTATGTTATCGAGGAGGTCTATCGTTCTGGTGCTATAAAAATTAACAACTTCGAAGGCACAAGTCCAAGGGTGGTTAACAGTCAAAGAATTAAACACTATATTTCAGGTAATCCTATCAAAGTTGAAACTAATATTATTGAAACCGTAAACCCTGAGGAATACATAAAGGACACTTTCCAGAATGTTTCAGACTCCGAAAAGGTATAGGTATGTGGTACGGTAAGTAAACCGACTCCAAAACAACTTTAATGGCAATTTTTAGCAGTTTTGGATTATTTAAGAATTTTAGGAAGAAAGAAGCAGTCCGAAAGGGACGCGAAGCTCCCACGAGAGAGGAGGGCGCGCCCCCCTGTAGGGCGCGCCACCCTGTCTCGTGGGCACCTTGTGTGCCTCCCGGACTCCGTTTTCTTGCACGTTACGTATTTTGGTTGGTAAAAATTCATTATATATACTCCCGAAGGTTTTGACCACCATATCACGCAATTATCCTCTGTTTTCATTTCGAGCTGTTTCTGTTTCAGATCTAGAGCATCATGGCGTCTCCAAGCGCTCCCAAGGACAAGTTTTTCGAGAGGGTTATCAACCCCTATCTCGCGGAGGTACAGCAACACCCTCAAACCATTGAGATCCGTGAGGGGGTGCTGCACATCTGCGATGTGGAGGGACCAAGGCGTACCGGGAGCATGGAGACAAAGCTCGAAGCCGTGGAGCAGGAAGTTTTCAAGTGTCAAGGGATGGTGGAGTGTGGACTCAACGCCAACCATATGATGATCACGGAGTTCACCAACAACCACAAGCTAGATGCTAAAGTCATTGGGGAGACCATCTTCAAGCTTCAAGAGAAAATCGAGCACCTCCAAGCCCAGATCTATGACCTGCAAAACCAGAACTGTGAGTATGAATATAGATTCAAGCGAATGAGTTTGGCTGCAGATTTAAGGATCCCGGGGACTCGATCATCCTTTTATGATGGAAAGCCTATGCCTTGGAAGACGAACGACAAGCCTACATCATCAACAACTCCTACTTCACCACCTCCGAGGAAATAATTACATGGGTATGGGCACTCCCCTTGGCAACTGCCAAGCTTGGAGGAGGTTCCCTGGTATCGTATCACCATCACATTCCTATCTTTACCGCTTTATTTAGTTCGATCCTTTTAGTAGTATCTTGATCTAGTAGTTTGAAGTTTTGATATCAAGTACTTTGAGTTTTGCTTTGTGATCTCTTTTTGTAATCGAGTCAGTGTGCTATCTATAATAAAGTTTAGTGTTGAGTCAAGGGCTTTGCTATGTTGCTATGATCTTGCGAAGTAGAAAGAATAAAAGAGTTCATATTGATCTTATGGATAGTGATAACTTCACACATTGAAAGTATGACGCATAAAAATTGTTGAGAGTTGTTGAACATAACCTTGGTCATCGTTGCAATTAATAGGAAGTGATAAGGAAAGAGGGGTTCACATATAGATATATTATCTTGGACATCTTTTATGATTGCGAAGCACCCATTAAGTATGACATTCTAAAAGAGTTGATGTTGGACAAGGAAGACAACGTAATGGTTTATGTTTTCCGACATCTCAGTTAAAGTATATTGTCATTGACCTTGCAAACATGTTGAGCTTGACTTTCCCCCTCATGCTAGCCAAATTCCTTGCAAAAAGTAGAAATACTACTTGTGCTTCCAAATATCCTTAAACCCAGTTTTGCCATGAGAGTCCACCATACCTACCTATGGATTGAGTAAGATCCCTCAAGTAAGTTGTCGTTGGTGCAAGCAATAAAAATTGCTCTCTAACTATGTATGACTTATTAGTGCAGAGAAAATAAGCTTTGTACGAACTTGTTGTGGAAGTAATAAAAGTGACGGACTGAATAATAAAGGTCCACATACAAGGGGCAATATAAAGTGACATTCTTTTGCATTAAGATTTTATGCATCAACCCTAAACGCGCATGACAACCTCTGCTTCCCTCTATGAAGGGCCTATCTTTTACTTTATATTTTTACTTTATGCTTGAGTCAAGGTGATCTTCACCTTTCCCTTTTTCATTTTATCCTTTGGCAAGCTCCTCGTGTTTGAAAGCTCATGATATATATATATATCCAATTGGATGTAAGTTATCAGGGGCTATTATTATTGACATCACCTAAAGGTGAATACGCTGGGAGGCAACACAATAAGCCCCTATCTTTCTTAGTGTCCGGCTGAAACTCTATAAGCACAAGTATTGCGTGAGTGTTAGCAATTATAGAAGACTACATGATAGTTGAGTATGTGATCTTGTTGGAAAGCTCTATTATTGATTCTTTCTGATGTTACGATGAATTGCAATTGCTTCAATGACTGAGATTATAGTTTGTTAGTTCCCAATGAAGTTTTTTAACCAAACTTGACATTGTGAATTGCTTGCTACTTGAGCATAGGAAATCATATGACAAAATCTATATATGTTGCTGTTATTAGAATGATCATGATGCCCTCATGTCCATATTTTATTTTTATCGACACCTCTATATCTAAACATGTGGACATATTTTTCGATTTCGGCTTCCGCTTGAGGACAAGCGAGGTCTAAGCTTGGGGGAGTTGATACGTCCATTTTGCATCATGCTTTTATATCAATATTTATTGCATTATGGGCTGTTATTACACATTATATATTAATACTTATGGCTTTTCTCTCTTATTTTACAAGGTTTACCATGAAGAGGGGGAATGCCGGCAGCTGGAATTCTGGCTGGAAAAGGAGCAAACGTTGGAAACCTATTCTGCACAACTCCAAAAGTCCTGTAACTCCACGAAACAACCTTTTGGATTTAATAAGAATTTCTGAGCGAAAGAAATAGGCCAGGGGGCCCACACCATGTCCAGGAGACAGGGGCGCCCCCCTATAGGGCGCGCCCCTATCTCCTGGGCCCCCTGGTGGGCCTCCGGCGTCCATCTTCTACTATATCATCACCTTTACCCTGGAAAAAATCGTGGGCAAGCTTACGGGACGAAAGTCCGCCGCCACGAGCACCATCAACATCTTCACCAGCACCATCTCCTATCAAAACCCTAGTTCATCTCTTGTATCCAATCTTGTATAAAAACCACAAATTGGTACCTGTGGTTTGCTAGTAGTGTTGATTACTCCTTGTAGTTGATACTAATTGGTTTACTTGGTGGAAGATCATATGTTCAGATCCTTTATGCATATTATTACTCCTATGATTATGAACATGAATATGCTTTGTGAGTAGTTACGTTTGTTCCTGAGGACATGGCTGAAGTCTTGCTATTAGTAGTCATGTGAATTTGGTATTCATTCGATATTTTGATGAGATGTATGTTGTCTTTTCCTCTAGTGGTGTTATGTGAACGTCGACTACATGACACTTCACCATTATTTGGGCCTAGAGGAAGGCATGGGGAAGTAATAAGTAGATGATGCATTGCTAGAGTGACAGAAGCTTAAACCCTAGTTTATGCGTTGCTTCGTTAGGGGTTGATATGGATCCATATGTTTAATGTTGTGGTTAGGTTTACCTTAATACTTCTTTTTGTAGTTGCGGATGCTTGCAATAGGGGTTAATCATAAGTGGGATGATTGTCCAAGTTAGTGCAGTACCCAAGTACCGGTCCACCCACATATCAAATTATCAAAGTACCGAACACGAATCATATGAGCGTGATGAAAACTAGCTTGATGATAATTCCCAATGTGTCCTCGGGAGCTCCTTTATTATTATTAGAAATTGTCCAGGCTTGTCCTTTACTACATAAAGGATTGGGCCACCTTGCTGCACTTTATTTACTTTATTTACTTGTTGCTCGTTACTATTTATCTTATCACAAAACTATATATTACCTACAATTTCAGTGCTTGTAGAGAAAACCTTACTGAGAACTGCTTATCATTTCCTTCTACTCCTTGTTGGGTTCGACACTCTTACTTATTGAAAGGACTACGATAGATCCCCTACACTTGTGGGTCATCAGTCGTCATCATCAACCATCCTCCATCACCAATTTCATGATGCTCACCGCCGTGCGTGAGTAATTCCATCGTAGGCTTGCTGGACGGTGATGGGCTAGATGAGATTTACCATGTAATCAAGTTAGTTTTGTTAGGGTTTGATCCCTAGTATCCACTATGTTCTGAGATTGATGTTGCTATGACTTTGCTATGCTTAATGCTTGTCACTAGGGCCCGAGTGCCATGATTTCAGCTCTAAACCTATTATGTTTTCATGAATATATGTGAGTTCTTGATCCTATGTTGCAAGTCTATAGTCACCTATTATGTGTTATGATCCGACAACCTCGAAGTGACAATAATCGGGATACTTCTCGGTGACGACCATAGTTTGAGGAGTTCATGTATTCACTAAGTGCTAATGCTTTGGTCCGGTACTCTATTAAAAGGAGGCCTTAATATCCCTTAGTTTCCAATAGGACCCCACTGCCACGGGAGGGTAGGACAAAACATGACATGCAAGTTCTTTTCCATAAGCACGTATGACTATATTCGGAATACATGCCTACATTACATTGATGAACTGGAGCTAGTTCTGTGTCACCCTATGTTATAACTGTTACATCATGAACCGCGTCCGACATAATTATCCATCACTGATCCAATGACTACGAGCTTTTCACATATTGTGCTTTGCTTATTTACTTTACTGTTGCTACCGTTACAATTACTACAAAACTGCTATTGTTACTTTTGCCACTGTTACCGTTACTTCCATACTACTTTTATACTAAATACTTCGCTGCAGATACTAAGTTATCCAGGTGTGGTTGAATTGACAACTCAACTGCTAATACTTGAGAATATTCTTTGGCTCCCCTTGTGTCGAATCAATAAATTTGGGTTGAATACTCTACCCTCGAAAACTGTTGCGATCCCCTATACTTGTGGGTTATCACTGATACGTCTCCAACATATCTATAATTTTTGATTGTTCCATGCTATTATATTATCCAACTTGGATGTTTTATATGCATTTATATAATATTTTATATGATTTTGGTACTAACTTATTAACCTAGAGCCTAGTGCCAGTTTCTGTTTTTTCCTTTTTTTTGAGTATCATGGAAAAGGAATATCAAACGGAGTCCAATTGACCTAAAAATTTAAGAAGATTATTTTTGGACCAGAAGAAGCCCACGGAGCATTGGAGATGGACCACAAGATTCCCGAGGCCACCATGAGGGTGGAGAGCACGCCCTGCCCCCTGGGCACGTCCCCTACCTCGTGGTTGCCTCGTGGACCCCCCTAACTTGCTCCCAACGCCAACACCTCTTATATATCCCCAAACTTCCAGAACAAAACCAAGATCGGGAGTTCCGCCGCCGCAAGCCTCTGTAGCCACCAAAAACCAATCAGGACCCTGTTCCGGCACCCTGTCGGAGGGGGGGGGTCCATCACCGGTGGCCATCTTCAACATCCCAACGCTCTCCATGACGAGGAGGGAGTAGTTCACCCTCGGGGCTGAGGGTATGTACCGATAGCTATGTGTTTGATCTCTCTCTCTCTCTCTCTCTCTCTCGTGTTCTTGATATGGCACGATCTTGATGTACTGTGAGCTTTGCTATTATAGTTGGATCTTATGATGTTTCTCCCCCTCTACCTTCTTGTAATGGATTGAGTTTTCCCTTTGAAGTTATATTATTGGATTGAGTCTTTAAGGATTTGAGAACACTTGATGTATGTCTTGCATGTGCTTATCTGTGGTGACAATGGGGTATTCATGTGATCTACTTGATGTATGTTTTGGTGATCAACTTGCGGGTTCCGTGACCTTGTGAACTTATGCATAGGGGTCGGCACACGTTTTTGTCTTGACTCTCCGGTAGAAACTTTGGGCACTCTTTGAAGTTCTTTGTGTTGGTTTTAATAAATGAATCTAAGATTGTGTGATGCATATCGTATAATCAAACCTGCGGATACTTGTGGTGACATTGGAGTATCTAGGTGACATTAGGGTTTTGGTTGATGTGTGACTTAAGGTGTTATTTTACTATGAACTCTAGGGATGTTTGTGACACTTATAAGAATAGCCCAATGGATCGATCGGAAAGAATAACTTTGAGGTGGTTTCTTACCCTACAATAATCTCCTCGTTTGTTCTCTGCTATTAGTGACTTTGGAGTGATTCTTTGTTGCATGTTGAGGGATTGTTATATGATCCAATTATGTTATCATTGTTGAGAGAACTTGCACTAGTGAAAGTATGAACCCTAGGCCTTGTTCCCAAGCATTGCAATATCGTTTTCACTCACTTTTACTACTTTCTACCTTGCTGTTTTTATATTTTCAGATTACAAAAACCTATATTGACCATCCATATTGCACTTGTATCACCATCTCTTCGCCGAACTAGTGCACCTATACAATTTACCATTGTATTGGGTGTGTTGGGGACACAAGAGACTCTTTGTTATTTGGTTGCAGGGTTGTTTGAGAGAGACCATCTTCATCCTATGCCTCCCACAAATTGATAAACCTTAGGTCATCCACTTGAGGGAAATTTTAAACTATCCTACAAAACTCTGCGCTTGGAGGCCCAACATGAGTCAACAAGAAGAAGTTTGCATAGTAGATATCAAGCTCTTTTCTGGTGCAGTTGTCGGGGAGGTGAGTTCTTGAAGATATATCTTTAGATCTTGCAATTGAATCTTTTAGTTTCTTGTTTTATCACTAGTTTAGTCAATAAAAGATAACTACAAAAAACGGAATTGAGGTTGCCTCATATGCTTCATCTTTTTAATGTCTTCTGTGAAAATGATTGAAAGGAAAATTGTGCTCAAGTGTTAGAAGAAGACTATAAAATGTTTGGCACTAAATTTTTGAATGATGAGCATGATTGCAATGTTGTTAGTGTGAATTCTTTGAGTATCCATGATGCTAATGATATGCAAAGCTACAAGCTTGGGGATGCTATGTTTGATGAATATGATATTTTTAGTCCCCCAAGTTTTGATGAGAATATTTATTATGATGAAAGCATGCCTCCTATTTATGATGATTATATTGATGAAAGTGGGTTTGGAAGAGTGTCAACTTTAGGAAGTAATGATCCCACTATTTTGGAGGGTGTTGAATCTTATTGTGATAATTATGAAAGTGGATTTGGAGAGGTCATGACTTTATTTAGTAATGAATCCACTATTTCGGAAGAGGTTCCAATTGATTATGAGAACAAACTTGCTACCTATGATGATTATTGTGATGACATGTATGCTATAAAGAATAATTGTAACCATGAAACTTGTCATTATGATTTTAATTTTCAATTGGATTATGCCTCTCATGATAATTATTTTGTTGAGTTAGCTCCCACTATTATGAACGAGAATAAATTTGCTTATGTGGAGAGTAATAAAATTTCTATGCTTGTGGATCATGAAAAGAATGCTTTATGTGATGGTTATATTGCTGAATTCATTCATGATGCTACTGAAAATTATTATGAGGGAGGAATATATGCTTGTAGGAATTTCAATAATACCAAGTTTCCTCTCTATGTGTTGAAAGTTTTGAAGTTATGCTTGTTTTGCCTTCCTATGGTAATTGATTCTTGTTCCCATAAGTTGTTTGCTCACAAAATCCCTATGCATAGGAAGTGGGTTAGACTTAAATGTGCTAGTCATATGCTTCATGATGCTCTCTTTGTGTTTCAATTCTTATCTTTCATGTGAGCATCATTGAAATCATCGTGCCTAGCTAAAAGGCATTAAAGAAAAGCGCTTGTTGGGAGACAACCCAACATTTACCCCTACTGTTTTTCTGTGTTCAAATGATTATGCTACTGTAGTAATCATGTTTTATAGCTTATGTTTCAAGAAAGTGCCAAGTAAACCCTTTGGGATAGTGTGGATGATAGTTGACTCAATTCTATGCAAAAACAAAACTTTTGCGCTCAGTCCAGGAAATTTGAAAATTCACTGGAAGGTGATTTTGATCTGAATTTTTTACACAAGATTGATATACAAATTGGCTAGATTGTCCTAATTTTTCAGAATGTTTGGGGTTACAGAAGTATGGGAATTTCTATATTACTACAGACAGAACTGTTTTTGACAGATTCTGTTTTCTATTTGTTGTTTGCTTATTTTGATAAATCTATGAGTAGTATCGGAGGGTATGAACCATGGAGAAGTTGGAATATCGGAGGGCATGAACCATGGAGAAGTTGGAATATCGGAGGGTATGAACCATGGAGAAGTTGGAATACAGTAGATATAACACCAATATGAATTTAGAATGAGTTCACAACAGTACCTAAGTGGTGATTTATTTTCTTATACTGACGGAGCTTACGAGTTTTCTGTTGAGTTTTGTGTTGTGAAGTTTTCAAGTTTTGGGTCAAGATTCGATGGAGTATGGAATAAGGAGTGGCAATAGCCTAAGCTTGGGATACCCAAGGCACCTCAAGGTATTATTCAAGGACAACCAAGAGCCTAAGCTTCGGGATGCCCCGGATTGCATCCCGTCTTTCATCTTCGTTCATCGGTAACTTTACTTGGAGCTATATTTTTATTCACCACATGATATGGGTTTTGCTTGGAGCGTCTTGTATGATTTGAGTCTTTGCTTTTTAGTTTACCACAATCATCCTTGCTGAGTCAAATGATTATGATATCCAGACATTCTGAGTATGTGTTCACTTACAGAACTGTTCTCCTCCATATAGCAACTATAGAACTTGTTGGAGACTTCATATCTCTCAACTCGGGCATTTGCTTGAAATATTAACTTCAACTCTTGGAACATCTCATATGCTCCATAACGTTCAAAACATCTTTGAAGTCCCAATTCTAAGTCGTCAAGCATGGCACACTGAACTATCGAGTAGCCATCAACACTCGACTGCCAGGCGTTCACAACGTCCACAGTTGCTGGAGGCGGTGCCACACCTAGCGGTGCATCAAGGACATATATCTTCTATGCAGCAATGAGTATAATACTCAAGTTACGGACCCAGTCCACGTAGTTGCTACCATCATCTTTCAACTTATCTTTCTCTAGGAACACATTAAAATTCAGGGGAACGGTACGGGCCCTTGATCTACAACATAGATATGCAAATACTATCAGGACTAAGTTCATGATGAATTAAGTTCAATTAATCAAATTACTTACGAACTCCCACTTAGATAGACATCCCTCAAGTCATCTAAATGATACGTGATCCAAATCAACTAACCCATGTCCGATCATCAAGTGAGATGGGGTAGTCATCTATGGTGAATATCTCTATGTTGATCATATCTACTATATGATTCACGTTCGACCTTTCGGTCTCCAGTGCTCCGAAGCCATGTATGTACATGCTAGGCTCGTGAAGTTTAACCCAGGTATTCCGCATGTGCAAAACTGTCTTGCACCCATTGTATGTGAACGTAGAGTGTATACACCCGATCATCACGTGGTGTCTCAACACGACGAACTGTCGCAACGATGCATACTGAGGGAGAACACTCATACCTTGGAATTTTAGTTAAGGGATCATCTTATAATACTACTGTCGTACTAAGCAAAATAAGATGCATAAAAGATAAACATCACATGCAATCAAAATATGTGATAATATGGCCATCATCATCTTGTGCTTTTTGATCTCCATCTCCAAAGCATCGTCATGGTCTCCAGCATCACCGGCTCGACACCTCGATCTCCATTGTTGCGTCGTGGTCGTCTCGCCAACTATTGCTTCTACGACTATCGCTAACACATAGTGATAAAGTAAAGCAATTACATGATGTTTGCATTTCATACAATAAAGAGACAACCATAAGGCTCCTGCTGGTTGCCGATAACTTCTACAAAACATGATCATCTCATACAATAATGTATAGCACATCATGTCTTGACCATATCACATCACAACATGCCTTGCAAAAACAAGTTAGATGTCCTCTACTTTGTTGTTGCACGTTTTACGTGGCTACTACAGGCTTCTAGCAAGAACCGTTCTTACCTACGCATCAAAACCACAACGGTGGTTTATCAAATTTGATGTTTTAACCTTCAACAAGGACCTGCCACGGTCAAATTTGATTCAATTAAAGCCGGAGAAACAGACACCCACCAGCCACCTTTGTGCAAAACTAGTTGCATATCTGTCGGTGGAACCGGTCCCATGAACGTGGTCATGTAAGGTTGGTTCGGGCCGCTTCATCCAACAATACCGCCGAATCAAAATAAGACATTGGTGGTAAGCAGTATGACGATCACCGCCCACAACTCTTTGTGTTCTACTCGTGCATATCATCTACGCATAGACCTGGCTCATGATGCCACTATTGGGGAACGTATCATGCAATTTCAAAAATCATACGCTCATGCAAGATCTATCTAGGAGATGCATATCAATGAGGGGGAGAGTGTGTCTACATACACTCATAGGCCGTAAGCGGAATCGTTTCACAACATGGTTGATGTAGTCGAACTTTCTTCGCGATCCACCGGTTGAGTACCGAACGTACGGCACCTCCGAGTTTTGCACTCGTTCAGCTCGGTGACGTCCCTCGCCTTCTTTATCCAGCAAGACGTCGAGGTAGTAGATGAGTTCCGTCAGCACAACTGCATGGTGACAGTGACGGTAAAGCGATCCACACAGGGCTTCGCCTAAGCACTACGAAGATATGGCCGTGGGAGTAAACGGTGGAGGGGGGCACCGCACACGGGTAACAATTGTCTGGGGTGTACTAGGGGCTCCCCCCACATATATATATATATATAGGTGGGAGGGAGAAGAGAGGTAGCCAGGGTGCGCCCCGAGTAGGATCCGAATCCTACTTGGGGTTTCCCCAAGTGGCGCCCCCTACCTTATTTCACCGGAGAAGAAAAGGGAAGGGGGAAGAGAGAAGGAAGGGGGGGACGAACCTCTCCAATCGGCCTCCTGCCATAGGGCGGGCGGGCCACTCCTTGTGGGCTGGTGTGCTCCCCTCTCATGGCCCATATGGCCCATATCTTTCCTCCGGGGGTTCTGGTAACCCCTCCGGTACTCCTATATGTACCCGATACCCTCCAGAACACTTCCGGTGTTCGAATACCATCATCCTATATATAAATCTTTACCTCTCGACCATTTTGAGACTCCTAATCATGTCCGTGATCACATCCGGGATTCTGAACAATATTTGGTCACCAAATAACATAACTCATATAATACTATATCGTCAACGAACGTTAAGCATGCGGACCCTACGGGTTCGAGAACTATGTAGACATGACCGAGACACCTCTCTGGTCAATAACCAATAGAGGAACCCGGATGCTCATACTGGCTCCCACATATTCTACGAAGATCTTTATCGGTCGAATCGTAATGACAACATACGTTATTCCCTTTGTCCATCAGTATGTTAGTTGCACGAGATTCGATCGTCGGTATCTTCATACCTAGTTCAATCTCATTACCGGCAAGTCTCTTTACTCGTTCTATAATACATCATCCTGCAACTAACTCATTAGTCACTTTGCTTGCAAGGCTTCTTATGGTGTGTATTACCAAGAGTGCCCAGAGATAACTCTCCAATACTCGGATGACAAATCCTAATCTTGATCTATGCCAACCCAACAAAAACCTTCGGAGATACCTGTAGAGCATCTTTATAATCACCCATTTACGTTGTGATGTTTGTTAGCACAAAAGGCATTTCTTCCGGTATCCAGGAGTTGCATAATCTCATAGTCAAAGGAATATGTATTCGACATGAAGAAAGCAATATCAATAAAACCGAAAGATCATTATGCTAAGCTAACAGATGGGTCTTTTCCATCACATCATTCTCCTAATGATGTGATCATATTATCAAATGACTACTCTTGTCCATGGTTAGGAAACCTTAACCATCTTTGATCAATGAGCTAGTCATGTAGAGGCTCACTAGGGACACATTGTTTGTCTATGTATTCACACATGTATTTAGGTTTCTGATCAATACAATTCTAGCATGAATAATAAACATTTAGCATGAATAAGTAAATATAAAATAACAACTTTATTATTGCCTCTAGGGCATATTTCCTTCAGGACGGGCCGGATGACGGCTACAACATCGTCCGTGGCCCCTCCGAGGAAACCCCTGCTTTTTGTATTTAGCAATGGTTCTTTTGTTTCACGCTTGTCTAACCCGCCCTCCCTTTGTCTTCAGAAATGGGCGTCCATGGCGGTGCTCATGATTTGCTCGATGCCATTGCCCGAGGACAACCGGACTCTCGAGCTGCAGGCTCTGCTGGCTGCGGTGCCTCCAAAAGCCCCGACCAAGGCCAAGGAGCCGGAGAAGAAGAGGAAAGGAATTTGGATTCGAGACAGGTGGATGCCAGGTAAGAGAACATCTGGAGTCCTTTCCTTGGATGGAGAGGAAGGAGACGAGGAGGAAGGAGATGAGGGCTCCTCCTCCCCAAAAAGGAAAAGGACGGCGTCCGAGGACATCGCGAGGACCCATGTGGTCCGGACACATCGGCGCCTTGTGAAGGCTGTCGATGCTACGCCGCACGAGCCCCCAGCCGCAACCAATGTCAATTCCTCTGAAATAGAGGATGACCTTGTCGAGACGCGGCGGCCGAGGCCACCACCAAGAAGGTACGAATTCTTCCCAAAGGGGCGGTAAATGCTCAAGCACAACCCTTTGCAATCTCTGAATAATTATTTATCTTGTTGTAGGCTGCAACGCTCCAACATCAGCGACAAGGCATCGTCGAGCGGGCTTCCTCCTCTGAGCGCCTCAGAGGAGCATCATTCTTCCCCCACTGTCCATGACGGGCTATAGGAGGCAACTTCTCAATAGGCCCCGACCGAAGCCACCACGGGGGGCGGGCTGTCGCTTCCATGGCTGAGGCAGAGGCCTCGGCCTCCAAGGACTCCATAGAGAAGAACCCCTCCTCTAAGGAGGGGGAGAAAGTAGGGTAGCCGACGAGTTGGCTCCCATCGACCTGGAGCCACCTCGGCAGCCCTCAATAGCTGCCATTCCTCCCATGATTGGTAGGGCCGACGTGGCCCGTCCATCCCCACCTACAACAAGGCAGACACTGGTGGGGTGGGCAGCAGAGATGGATGCGTCCATGTCGGACTCCACCATTGCCGCCGAGCACCGCGTCCTACTGAGCATACTGGTCCGGCGAGGCCGGTATCAAGGAGGCCTTCAAGGGTCTCTATCACGGCTTTGAGGTAACCTTTCCTAGCCATCTCTTAGATTTCATATCAGCGCATAAGAAAAACTATTTTGGCAAGGTGCATCTAATGTCCTATTGATATAATAAGCAAAAAATAAAATTGTTCGAAGACTTTTGATACCGTGGACGTGTAAAATATACGCGTGACCACAGTAGCCCTGATCCCTGAGTGAGATATCAAGATCTTACTCGAGGGTGTTTTGAAAAACCGATAATCTAGGAAAAAATGAACACATAGTAGCCCCGAGACCCTGGTCGTCATGTAATGCCAAATAGGGGATCAATGTCATTGGATGAAGCTAACTATGTTACTTGACATATCTCGGCCTCGACTTCAGTGACCAACTCGAGAGAGTTGGAAGAACCGAACCACGAGCTCAATCGGTCCGACAAGGACGCGGATCTTCTCAAGAAGCAGATGGAGATTGCTGAAGGTAAATGCCAAAAAAAATTGTAGCTTTGCAAAATTGCAATAGTTGTTGGAAATTCTAATTCGTATGTCGATGTATTTGCAGCTTCCTCCGTGGAGCTAGAGAAGCTCCGGTCCGAGCTGAAGACAGCTCGGCGAGAAGCCGAACAACTGAGAGTTGCGGAGGAGAAGGCCAGCACAGAGCCGGCCAAAGAAAAAGGAGGTCAGCGAGAAGCACGTGGCCCGGGTCGCCGAGGTCAAAGAAGACCTAAAGGGTTTTTGCGCACAGTGTGATGGCCTTCAGAAGGAGAAGGACATGCTCACGTCCGAGCTGGCCATAGCCAGCTGGGAGTGCAAGGAGGCCAAGACCTAGGCCCATGACCGCGAGATATTTCAACAAGTGAAGCAAATCGCCCCCAGTAAGCCCTATCTGCTTCTCTGCATTGACAGGCGATTTGCTCATCTTACACAAGTCTAGCATTCTTCAGAGGTCTTTAGGGACCTACCGAGGAGTGCCACGGACGTTGGTGCACACTTTGCTACCCAACCCGATGGATCCAAGGAGAAGACCTTCTAGGCCCAATTCCAGGCGCCCGAGCACCCTCCGTTGCTGAACAATCAGATGAAGTAGCTCGCGGAGCTGTTCCATGAAGCCTGACAGATGATGCAGGATATCTGCATTAACCTCTGGCTGGGCCAGCCGATGCCAATAAGCTTCTTCGGCCTGGTGAATAGACTTCAGGAAACCAGCCCCAAGGTGGAGAAGTGGAAGCGGTCGGCCTGTCTGAAGGGGGTGGAAAGAGCATATGCGTCTACATTGGCACATTTCCCAAAGGACAAGCTGCTGGAAATCGCCTAGGTCCTCCGGCAGGAAAATATCAAACTCCGGAACAGTGTCTGGTGTAGGTGCATGAAGGTACTTGGGTGACCGAGGTCAAATGTAGCAAGGCAGAACTCCAGTTCTGATTTTTCCCTCGGTATGCCGAGGAGTAATGTGTATAAAACAAGTTATCTTTTTAAATGATCGTTTCTATCTGATAGGCTAGCGACTGTTCCTTTGCGACTATTTTTAAATCTGAAAGCGGCCAGTCATCGGCTTCAGCCCAACGGTGACCCTATCGACCCAACCCAAGAACTGCCGAAGAAGGTTAGATGATTTTTACGGGGAAAGAAGTGGGAAGAGGAGAGGACGAAGCGAGAATGTGCGGCGTCCAAGCTGGCGAAGAAGGAGGAGGCATGCGTGAAACGCTTGGACCTCAAGGAGGAGAAAAAGGCAGAGAGGTTCAAATTATTGATGGAGACAACGGACAAGAAGCTCAAGCTAAAAGAGAGGTGGATCATGATCAAAGAGAGGAAGGCCACGCTCAAGAAAAAGAAGTTGAAGATCGCCACCAATGCGGAGGACGCCGGGATGCTATCCTTGAATGTGGCCTCTTTGGATGCCTACCCAAGAATGATCGTGCAACCCGCCCGCTGTCGGTCTCAAAACCGGTGGATCTCTGGTAGGGGGTCCCAAGCTATGGATCTTGGATCAATGGGGAACAAAGGACGAAGGACACGGTGTTTACCTAGCTTTGGGCCCTCTCTAGGAGGTAAAACACAACGTCCTGCTTGATTATATTGAAGTGTATAGGATGATTACAGAGTCGATCTACCACGAGATCAGATGAACTAAACTCTAGGCTAGTAGGATGATGGTTGTTGTTCTAGCATCTACGTACTAAACCCTCTGGTTTATATAGACACGTATTGACCATAATGTTGAGGAGTTCGATTGTAGACATTGTAATTCTCAAGATCAGTACAAAATGCGACCAGATGATTTTTCTCCCGATAAGTTAGTTCGGAGCCTTCGGTGTAGTAGGTTCTGTCTACCATCTTCCGCACATTCTTTGAAGAATGAAAATAAGCTGTCAATGGAGAATAAGTTGTCAACTATTTTGAAATAAACAATATAAATTACTTAATAACTATGTTAAGCTCACATGGGGGAAGAATTGGAGGTGTATCCACAAGGACGAAAATCATAGGTCTCTCTTGCTCGATTGTAGGATCACCAAGATCCATGGTAACAAGCATACCCTCATCAAAACCATACATCTTGCAAAGTGCTTCCCAATTTTTGCAACCAAAATGGGTTACACTCTGAGCATTGTACAGCTTTACTTGAAAATCCACACCATGATGGGTACTCAGGATAATTTTTTTGGTTTCGAAACTTTCATGGTCTTCAAAACCCATCCTCTCCAAGACATAGCGTCTTGCAAAGCATGGGATAAGCTAGTCGAATTGGAAAAGATGAAAAATATTGTCATGATTAAAATAGTTGAAGTCATGAGTAATTACGAAAAAAACTATTATCGTCGGTTGTGTACCGTATGAACATCGAAGGTCTCCTCGAGCTTAATGCTGAAGCGATGATCTTCGTCCAGCACAATGAACCTGTCGCAGATACCTCAGTCGTCGTGGCACCAGTCGCACTCCCCCGGGCGGTTTTCATCGTCCGATGAGTACGACATTTCCGGCTTACGTTCATAATTCAAATATTAAACTAGATCATTATTATTAATCACGGGTTGACTATCGATGATCGATGTACGTAGCTCCTCCTTTCATTCCGGAATGCATTATTATATCAAATTGTCTAGCACACGGGAATGAAGGAGAACTTATCCAATATGAGCATTCAATAAGCAAAACCAAATCAAAAAATAAGCAAAACCAAATCATAAAATAAAGTATAGTATTCAAATTAGCATGCATTCAATAATTATAAGCAAAAGTACATCATCTCTTGGTGTCCGTACATCGTCGAATATTATCACTAATACAACTAGAACCGTAGCGCCCGACGGGTATCGACGTGGGTGGTGGACATCCAAAGATAAGGAACCATCACAGGATCATAGCTCCAGTGAGATCCCTGAAGAACCTGCCAGGTATTGTCGAATCTGCCCTCCAATGCAACCATGTAGCGACGGACGTGCTCGTCCTCCTCGCTGACACGGTGACGTACCACCTCCGCGGTGTCCGGATGCCTCACCACCGTCACTGGCCCACGCGACCGCCACCAAACAAGGATCGGGTCAACAACGGGCTGCCTCCTCACCAACCTACGTCCCCCGGAAGGTAGCACCTCCCAATACCAGCCCGGCGGAGCCCAGTCCCGAACATGGCCCTGATCAAGCAGGCCTCCACCGCCGAGTCGACGACGACGAGGATGCGGGATAGGCATCGCCGACGTCGATGCGGCAACTACTTCTATATATAGTTAAATAAAAGTAGTTTTATTAATTAAATCAACTATCTAGTTCAACTACTAAGCACTTACTATAAATAAATAAGTAGTACTTA